>NW_012104031.1:890963-895076 GCF_000951045.1 Mandrillus leucophaeus
TTTTGAGATCGAATCTCGCTCTGTCACCCAGGTTGGAGTGCAATGGTGCAATCTAGGCTCACTGCAACCTCCACCTCCTGGGTTCAAGTGATTTTCCTGCCTCAGGCTCCCGAGTAGCTGGGACTACAAACATGCTCCACCATGCCTGGCATGGTGGCGGATGCCCATAATCCCAGCTACTCAGGAGGCCGAGGCAGGAGAATAGCTTGAACCCAGGAGGCAGAGGTTGCAGTGAGCCAAGATAGTGCCACTGCACTCCAACCTGAGTGATAGAGCAAGACTCCATCTCAAAAAATAAACAAATACATAATCATGACGAGAATTCGGAAAATACTAATAATTAGGATGGGGTATGGGGATGGAGAGGAGACAGAAATGAAATTTTAAAGAAGGGTGATCAGAGAAGGCCTTCCTGAGAAGGTGGCATTTGAACAAAGACCTGGTGGCAGGGGATGCAGGTGGAACTAGCTATGTGGCTATCTGGGGGAACAGTGTTCAGGGTGGAAGGAACAACCAATGCAAAGACCTTAAAGCAATAGCAGGTTACAAGTCCTAGAACAGCCAGTGAGGCTGGAGCAGAGCGAATGAGAGAGCAGCAGTAGACGTGTCAGGAGAGGTAACAAGAGTGGGGAAGGTAGATTACACAGGGCCTTGTGAACCATTATATGAGCTCCAGCTTTTATTCAGAATGAAATGGCAAACCACCAAGAAGTTCTGAGCAAAGGAATGACATTTTTTTTTAGATAGAATTAAAAAAAAATTCTTCTGCTTGTTGAGAGTAGCCATGGGAAGGTCAATGTTGTCCAATTCTGGAAGGAGGTTGTCCAATTCTGGAAAGGGGCTTGGACTAAAGTCTGTAGCAAAGAAATGACAAGTTGTCAGATTTCTAACATATTCCGAAGCTAGAGCCAACAGGCTTTCCTGATAGATTAGATGTAGGGTATGAAAGAAAGAGGGAAACCAAAAATCACTCCACAGCCTTTGGCGTGAGAAACTTGGAGGGTGGAGTGTCCATTAGCTGGGTTAGGGAAGGCCTGCAGACGGAGGAGGTGTGAGGTGAAGTCAGAGGCACTTAGGCCTCCAGGCAAAGATAAGTGGTATGAGGAGCCTGGAGTTTGAGAGATTTGGGTTGGAGATAGAGATGTGGGGGCTGTTGCTAGAAGGAATTTCTGCTTCAGGTGGAAAATCCAGCCAGATGACACCTGAAGAAGTCCCTTCCATCTGTAAAGATTCTAGGATTGTATTGACTAGGAAAGCAGAAAGCAGTTCTTTCCAAAGCTTGTCTGATATGATTATGTGAGGAGGTGGGCAGTGCTGCGATGAGGAGGTGGGCAGTGCTGCGATGAGGAGGTGGGCAGTGCTGCGATGAGGAGGTGGGCAGTGCTGCGATGAGGAGGCATGTTTTGCCTGGTGGGGACTGGCTTTCTCCACCCGATAAAGTCTTTTTTTTTTTTTTGACACAGGGTCTCACGCTGTGGCCCAGGCTGGAGTGCAGTGGTGCAATCTCAGCTCACGGCAGCCTCGACCTCCTGAGGGCAAGCGATCCTCCCACCTCAGCACTCCCTGCTCCTCTAGTAGCTGGGACTACAGGTGCACACCACCACGCCCAGCTAATTTTTTTGTATTTTTGGTAGAGACAGGGTTTTGCCATGTTGGCCAGGTTGGTCTCGAACTCCTCACCTCAAGGATCCACCTGCCTCGGCCTCCCAAAGGGCTGGGATCACAGGCTTGAGCTACTGGGCCTGGCCAAAGTCTTTCACAGATTTTTATAAGAAGGTTAGAGAAGTCACCCTTAGACCAGAGCTCTGCCTCTGACATTGGCCCCTACAGAGGGGTTGTGAGTCGCTTTATACAGCAGAGGCCCCAGGCTGGGAGAAGGATTCCCACTCAATATTCTTTCTGTGTTTCAGAACTTTCTACTTCAGATCCCTGAAGGAGCCTGGAATCGGAGCACACCCCAGTGAGGGCACGGCAATCTCTGCATTTTCACAAGCACAGCAAGTGACTCTGATCACACTAAAGTTTCAGAATTTACTCAAGGTGAGGGCCTGAACCTACCTTAACCTAGAATATTTTTACTCTGCCAGGCATGCAGCTTCCCTCTGGGATGAAAATCTTTCTTTCTCACTCTACCTCTTTTTGGCTCTGAAATCCTCTCCTCACCATCTCTTTGCAAAGGAATTCCCCATCCTTTTCAGTTGTCTTTTCCTTTCTCTCTCCAGCCTCCAACCCCCTCCCTGAGCTAATCCCACCGTCTCAGTTTCACCCCTTCCCCTCTCTAGGGGCAGTTGGGTCAAGCTAGGGGATGAGTCATCCTAGGTGGGGGAGGGGATTTCAGGTCCATAAATGGGCAAAAACTCAGATTTCAGGTTTCTGTGTCTAGGAAAAGGCCAGTCTGTCCCCTCTATCTCTCCACCCCCAAAGGAATTCCCCAGGGAAGAAGAGGAAAGAGTCTGGGGCTGGCTTTGACCGGATGGAATCCTAGAAATAGCAGAGCTTTTTAGGAGATAGGTTTCAGTGTGACTCAGCTTCCCTGATAAACAGACACTGCCGGCCAGGATTTTCCCAGCCCAAGAGGCCAAAACCTCCACTTCCCAGTGGAAGTGTTCAGCTCTGCCTTTAGAGTTCTGGGCCCAGCCAGCACCACTGCCTCCATCCTCCTCACCATTCTCTTTCCATGATCAGAATTCGAGCTCCGAGCTGCATTAAGCTGAGCTCTGGCCTGTGAGGGCACCTAGCTATTGCAGCAGAACTCACCGCATGTCCCCTCCTGGAAGCTAGGGTTAAGGTGCAATGACCCTTCAAAGTTCTTCCAGCTAGATTCCGAATCACCTCTTTATGACCCCTGGCAGCAATCACCCATCACCTTTGTTGTGTCCATCCGGAGGGTCCTTGGTAAGTGACAACTTCATACTCACAGCAGGCTAGCTACTGGCAGGGATCCCTCCTCTGCTGAGGGACCCCTGGCTTGCCCTGTCTCCCAGTCCAATGTGCAGTCCTCTGTGAATCCAAGAGCCATTGGTGAGGCTGAGTGGGGCCTGGGGAGAGCCTGGCCTGCCAACAGGGCCTCACATGGTAGCCAGGCTCACCTGAAGACCTGTTTGACATTCAGAGCCTCACTTTGCTGCTCAGAAACCTTGCTTATCAACAGGCTAGGAGGCTCAGGGGCAGACTCACTGAGCTCTAGGAGAGGAATGAATTCAGCCAACATGCCAATTCATTCATTTCTAATGAATAACAAAACCCCTGTCAAACCAACCAGATACTTGGGTTTGCTGATGAGCACATTCACTGCCTGTGGCAATTTCACACAAGGGTATTCTGAAGTTCAGTGGGAAGTTTTCTTGAAGAGCATGGAAGCTGGGCTAGGAGAGCTGGTTGAATTGGTCTTCATGGTGGCGCCAACCTCTTTGTCAAGATACATCTGGTAACCCCGTTCAGGACACCCCGCCCCAGCACAGCTCTTGGGAGTGCCTCCCCACACACGCACACATTGGACATCCCAAAGACAGCCTTGCTGGGCTAGCACATTCTTCCCACAGAGTGCGTTGCAATGACTTAGAGAGTCACTTTCACAGTCAGCTCACACCCATCACATTACTGCAAGGATTAAATGAGACAACACATGAACATGCTTTGTAAGCAATACATCACTGGAGAAAACCTAAGGAGTGAGAACAGGTACTCAATAAATGTTTAATAAAGGGCCTCCACCCGCTTTCCTGGCCCCAGCCCCTTATGAAGGGGAATCTGATTGTTAAATCAAGTGAAAACCCATTCCCTAATAAACACACCAACATTTATTAAGACCTTACTATTGTTCTAGGTGCCACGTAAAATACAGAACAGAAGCAATTGAGGCACGTCCCCTCCTTCAAGGAATTTACATGTAATAAACCTGGGGCCATAAACTAACAGCTACAGGTTGGTCATTAACAGCACAGAGGTGGGAGGCTGGTGGCTCAGGCCTGTAATCCCAGCACTTTGGGAGGCTGAGGCGGGTGGATCACCTGAGGTCGAGAGTTCAAGACCAGCCTGACCAACATGGAGAAACCCCATCTCTACTAAAAATACAAAATTAGCCAGGCACATGCCTGTAATCCCAGCTACTCG
>NW_012104031.1:896241-896791 GCF_000951045.1 Mandrillus leucophaeus
CGTCATCGTCTGGGTTCTTCACATTCCGGAAGCACTGATGTGGCACTAAATATTCCTGCAGCTCCAGCCTTCTCCCTTGGGGGCCCACATCATCGCTGTGAGCCTGGTTTCTGGAATGTTTTTGGTATGAAGTGTCCAGGCAGGTGAGGGGAAGGGCTGTGCAGGGCGGGATCCACAGCCCCTCATCTAGGTCTCTTTGGAACCAATAAAATGGATACTCTCTTCCAGCTCAGATTTTCTTTCCCCAGAAGGCTTCCCCCATATCCACCCCCTCACCTCGCCTACCCTTTCCTCCACCTGGCTTAGAAGAGGTTACATAAGCAGATGCAGGCGGACACAGATGTTAGGACTCTCCTTTCCTGAAAGTCCACATCCCCCAGTCTCTGCTGAGACAGCACTGGCGGAAAGGGCTGTGTCCTCTCCCTCCCTCCCCATTCCACACCCTGTGCTTCCCTTAGGTACAGGCTGTCCCTCCACTGTGTCCTCCTCTCCTCCATCCCCTCCCATTCTAGTCCTGTCCCTCACCCTTCAGCTTCTCCCACTCACTCTC
>NW_012104031.1:901666-903436 GCF_000951045.1 Mandrillus leucophaeus
TTGGTCATTAACAGCACAGAGGTGGGAGGCTGGTGGCTCAGGCCTGTAATCCCAGCACTTTGGGAGGCTGAGGCGGGTGGATCACCTGAGGTCGAGAGTTCAAGACCAGCCTGACCAACATGGAGAAACCCCATCTCTACTAAAAATACAAAATTAGCCAGGCACATGCCTGTAATCCCAGCTACTCGGGAGGCTGAGGCAGGAGAATTGCTTGAACCGGGAGGCAGAGGTTGCGGTGAGCCAAGATTGCACTGTTGCACTCCAGCCTGGGCAACAAGAGCAAGACTCCGTCTCAAAAAAAAAAAAAAAAAGCACAGAGGTGAATGTGCTAAGGGTGTGTGTAGTAAGACGCCCCAGTTCCATTGGAGCTGGTTGTCATGGGACTGCTTGTGTTGACATGGCTAGACTGAAAACTGGCCGTTTTCAGTCCCCACTCTTGCGTCACTGGATTGGTCAGTCAAGGAAGAAGCCCCCCAGCTGTGGGGCTCTGCATGCCTGGGCCCAGGGGCAGAGTTACTGGAGTGGAGATTTGAGAGCCCAAGTCATTCCTCATAAGCAATGTTAGCCTTGCTGTCCCAGCCCTTGCTGGAGATGCCCACGAGGGTCAGAATGGGCAGACAGGCTGGGCGTAGTGGTTCACATCTGTAATCCCTGCACTTAGGGAGCCGGAGGCGGAAGGATAGCTTGAGCCCAGGAGTTCAAAAACTGCCTGGTCAATATCGCAAGACCCCATTCTCCACAAAAAGCGGGGGGAACAGGCAGACAGATGCCAGGTAGGGGTGAGGGGTGGAGTTGGTCAAAGAACAGGCAGACAGATGCCAGGTAGGGGTGAGGGGTGGAGTTGGTCAACTCCCTCCCTCACCAGTCATGGTTGGGGGTGGGGTGAGCAGCACACAGCTGGCTCCTTGACCCTGGCCTCCTACCAGGCTCACCCATTCTGTCTCCCTGCCTAGCAGGGTTGACTTTCTTTAGATGCCTCTTAAAGGCTCTGGGAACACAGAACTGCAGTTATCTCTTTCACAGCTAAGTGAGCTTGGTCCACCTCACAACTGAGTCCCATACCCAGGCCTTTTGGGGCAGTCTATCTGGATCCAAACTTTCCCACATCTGCACCACTCATCTCAGAAAAAAGAACCAGCTTGGAATTGCATTAAATTATGTGCATGGTGTCACACCATCCCCATCCCAAATTAACTTGCACGGCAAAGAAGTAGATACCGATCACCACTGAAGTCTCTGGCATTGTGCTAGAGCACTGGTTCTCCAAGTGTGGTCCAGGAACCCCTGGGGGCTCCCCAAATCTTTTCAGAAAGTACACACAGTCAGAAGTGGGGTTTGTTGTTGTTGTTGGTGGTGGTGGTGTTTTGAGGCAGGGTCTCGCTCTGTCACCCAGGCTGGAGAGCCACAGTGTGATCATGGCTCACTGCAGCCATGATCAAGCAATTCTCTTGCCTCAGCCTCCCAAGAAGCTGGGATTACAGGCATCTGCCACCACACCCAGCTAATTTTTGTATATTTAGTAGAGACGGGGGTTTCTCCATGTTGGTCATGCTCTTCTCGAACTCCCGACCTCAGGTGATCCACCTGCCTCGGCCTTCCAAAGTGCTGGGATTCCATGTGTGAACCACTGTGCCTGGCCTTAATTACTACTTTTAAAATGTCTGTTTTCATTTCTAATATGGTAAATATCAGTAGCTATCATTCATCCACATAAATGAAAGTTCTTTGGGTGTCCTCAATAATTTCTAAGAGTGTAAAGAGATCCTGAGA
>NW_012104031.1:904362-910791 GCF_000951045.1 Mandrillus leucophaeus
TTTGGTGAGGCGTGGTGGCTCACGCCTGTAATCCCAGCACTTTGGGAGGCCAAGGCAGGCAGGTCACCTGAGGTCAGGAGTTCAAGACCAGCCTGGCCAACATGAAGAAACCCCACCTCTATTAAAAATATAAAAATTAGCCAGGTATCGTGGCACATACCTGTAAACCCAGCTACTCAGGAGGCTGAGACAGGAGAATCGCTTGAACCTGGGAGGCGGAGGTTGCAGTGAGCCGAGACTGTGCCATTGCACTCCAGCCTGGGTGACAGAGTGAGACTCCATCTCAGAAACAAACAAACAAACAAAAAACAAAACAAAAAAAAAAGAAAGGTGAGTGTGTCCGAGGACCTGAAGGGCAAGCCTCTAAATGCTTAGGGGTAGAGTTTATAGTCAGAAGGACCTTCCCGCAACTGTGCCAGAGACTCCCCCACCCTCAAGAAACCTCAGCAGCTGAGGATGAATAAAACCCACAGGAAGTGGTGGAAGTGAAACTTGGTGTCAGTGTTGTTGTTATTAAAAGGGGGAAGTGCCGCCGGGTGAGTGAAGGGTGGGTAGAGGCAGGGGACCGAATTTTCTAGAGGTAATGAGGTCATTCAGCAGCCCCCTCCCTCCTGCTCTGCTAAAAATAGTTATGGTTGTGATAGGGGTGTGGGTTGTCTGAGGCTGGGGGAATGACTCTTGCTTGAGGTCTAGATGCGGCAGAGCAGAAGTAGTGCTGGGGTGGTCGGAGCTTCAAACCAGGTAGCAGGAAAACCTAAGAAGCGTTTTTGGGTTTGGAAATAAACAAATAAGTAGCCTCAGAAGCAGCTCAGAGGAGAAGGGCCCTGCCCTCCAGCTAAGAGAACTAACCGTAAGAGGGAAGAGGGGCCCGTGACCATGGCAGTCCCTCCTTTGGTCAGCATGGGAAGCTCTAAGAAGCTCTTTCCATTCAGAGAGACAGGGGTGCTCCAGAAATCAGGCTGGCAGGGAGGTTGCAGTGCGTTTTTGTCTTTAGCATTTATTGAGCACTTACTGTGTGCTTGGCATTGTGCCAGGCCCTGAGGCTCCTGAATTAAATACAATGTGGTTCCTGTGCTCCAGAGCTTGGAAGTCCAGGGGAAGAGATAGGCATAAAACTAACATAAATTCATGAACTCATTGTGATCAGAGGGAATAGTTGAAAGCCCGAGCAGCAGCCGACCTGCTGTAAGCCTGAGCCCGCCCCTCAGCAACTCTCCCCAGCCCTGGCCCAGGCTGCAAATCAACAGAGGCCGGAGTCACCCAGCTGCCTGCAGAGCCGTGCATCAAGTCAGGACCCTTTCTCTGCCCAGACGTCTTTGCCAACTGTTTGGAGCAAAGGGAAACAATCTGGTTTGGGGAAAGACATAAGAATGACAGTTTTCTTTCCAAAACCTTCACCCTCTCCCATTTCAGCCTGAGAAAAGCTGTTAGATTTTTCTTCAGAGGGTTTCTAAGGGCCACAATTGCCTTCCACCTAAGAGGGAACAGGGTGGGGAGAGGTGGCAATGGCTTTCTTCGACCGCAGAGGTTTTGGATTTAGCCTGAAGTCACAGAACAAGTGAAGCTGAAAGACAGTTCACCCTTTTCTGGTATCTAGAGCTTATTGAACAAATGTCCATTGACCCCCTATTGCCAGGGGCAGGGGTGAAATATTGAGTTGAGTCCAGGGCTCCGGCCTACTAGAGGCACAGTCTTTAGAGGAGTCAGATAATGACCAGACAGTGCCTAAGCAGGATCTGAATCCAGGGCCGTGAGGAGGGAGCAGGCCCCTTAGTCATCAGATGCATCATGGAGGGAGCTGGGTCTTGCAGGCTGAATAATTTTCTGGGTCAAGTACGTGTTTAGGGAGCAAGAATTCCTTGGAAACTTAAAAACTAGTCTCCCATGGTCAAGTCTGGTGCCTGTATGTGAACATTATACACATGGAACATGGCTCTGTATCCTGACTCCTGTGCCCCGCTGCCACATTTTATACTCCTGGGTGTGTGCTCCTGGCCAGTGAGGTGTCTGCACTCTTGGGACAAGTGGTGGTCAGGTAGTCTTTGTCCCCCGGGTTCCTGGAGTTCAGGCTACAGGTCTGGTTTCTGCCATTGCCCCTCCTCTGGTTCCCTCCTTCTCACAAGCCACAGCCTGGCAACCTGGCCCTCTCTCTGCCTTCGTGAGGAGGGAGGCTGCTCAAACCACAGCTCACCACAGAGGCCAAGCTGGGTGTGCCTCTGTGGAACAGCGGCAGGAGCCGGCTGAACACAGCCAGGACCAGTTTCCCCAGGGGCCAAATGCAACCTGTTCTCCACTGCATCTTCCCCACTGCTGGGCAAACTGTGTTGGGCTTCTGTGAGACCCCATAAAGGTAAGAGAGTCTGGAGTGACTTTGCCCAGACTGACTGTGTGACCTTCAGCAAGTCACTGGACCTCTCTGGGCCTTGACCTCCTTTATTCAATTCTAATCCAGACCCTAGGGTCTATCCCAGCAATGTATGTGAACGTGCACTGTGAGTTGTCGAGCACAGCACTCATGTGAGAGGTTATTACTTTATTACTTTGAATTTGCCCTGAGCCCCACAGTTTGGGTAGGGAGGCTGCCTCAGAATTTATTTTTGGGTATCAGCTTCCAGATGGAGATTCCTAACCTGGGGTCTGAGGATGGTCTGCAGGGAGTCCTGGTGTCATATACAGAATTTCTGAGTAGATGCATTTTTTCTTGGAAGAAGATGCAGAGTTTCCATCAGACCCTCAAGAGTCTGATGAAAACCTGTTAAGAGCCACCCATGGGGGGCAGGCAGAGGGGCCTCAAATCCTTGGTGGCAGTATTCACGAACCAATGTGACCCGCTCAACAAGGACATGCCTATGTGGGTCTGAAAATACCAAGTGCAGGCCGGCAAGCTAACAGAGCTCATGAGAACCACAGTGCCAGAGCCTGTGAGGTGAATTTCATTACCACCCTCTGTGCTGGCCTGACCTTAGCTGGAGCACTGTGCTCTGTTCAGAACAACATGCTTTTTGCGGAGTTTTTTTTTTTTTTTTTTTGCTTGGTTGGTTTCGTTTTTTTTGAGATGGAGTCTCACTCTGTCGTGTAGGCTAGAGTACAGTGGCGTGATCACAGCTCACTGCAGCCTTGATCTTCCAGGTTCAAGTGATCTTCCTACCTCAGCCTCCCAAGTAGGTGGCCCATGTCTTCATGCCTGGCTAATTTTTTTTTCTTTTTTCTTTTCTTTTTTTTTTTTTTTAAAGTAGAGATGAGGTCTTGTCTTCTTGCCCAGGCTGTTCTCAAACTCCTGGACCCAAGTGTTGCTCCTCCCTTAGCCTCCACTTTGAGATTACAGGCGTGAGCCACTGCACCTGGACAAAGATATCATGTTTTAAGAACTTGGGTAAATGGAAATGTTTCCAGAGGAAAAAGGCCAAGCTGTCAAAAGGTCTTATGCCCATGTCTTGGGAGAAATGACTGAAAGAACTAAGGGTATTTGGCTTGCAGCAAAGAATATAGGTTAGATGGGGATTGGAAGTGGGCAGTAACTTCTTGAAATGCCGCCTAGTGAATTCTACCGGGAGGCAGACAGAAACTTAGCAAAAGGAAATACTTTCCAGCGGGGAGCCCTGTCCCTCCCGGAGTGGAATAGGACTTCCCTCTGCCTCACATACTTGGTTCCGCAGGATGGAATACATTGCAGACAGGATCCAAGCTCTATCTAACAAGGGAACATATAGATGACAATGGCCACTTCCCTAGGGTTTGGGAGACTGAGTGATGCCTTGTGGGTCAGGCAGGGGAGTACAGGCTGGACTTGGGCCCTTGCAGCCTCTGTCTCCGTCACAAAGGAGTCTGCTCTGTCTGCCTGGGTCTGCGTGGTCAAACTCCTCCCTCTCCACTTCACAACCCACTGATGTGGTGTTGCACAAGCAGCGAGGGGAGCCAGGTTGGGTGAAGAGAGAGGAAGCTGGCGGCCCTGGGAGGCTGGGCTGCAGCTCCCTTGGAGGACAAGCTAGGCTGTCGTGGGCCAGGCTGGAGGGGTGGGGAGGGGAAGATGGCTCACTGGTGAGTCACGGTGGCCATTGTCTGCTCCTGCTCCCTCTGGGGGAGGGTGACTGAAAGAGACAAGCCCTCTGGCCAGCTGGGCCTGTGAGGGCAGGTTTTCCACCCTTGTCCTCACAGCTCTGAAAGCAATTGGGGTTTGGCTCCCTTACCCTGATTGCCCATCATGCAACAAGGCAGGGCTGGTGGCTGGCATTGGATGGATGCTGAGAGGAGGGTGTCCAACCCCACTCACACCTTGCTAAGGGGCTCAAGATGGTCAGTGGATCCTAAAAGCCCAGGCTTGGGGAGAAGCTGTCCTGCCCTGTCTGGCATGGCAGAGGAAGCAGGCAGGCGTGCCCCTCTCTGGTGATCACACTGAACCTGAGCGGCACACCCTCCCCACCGCACCCTTCCTAAGCCTCCTTCCAAACCTGCTCCCATCTAGCAGGCCTGTCCAGCACCCCACCCTCCCTCAGGGCCCCAGGGGGAGCCTGCATAGAGCGAGGTCACTCTGGGTCGGTGCCTGGAGGCACCACCCTTGCCCCTCACTACAACCTGGTCTGGTCCGAGTGTCAAGGCCTCCATCCTGCCCCCTGTCAAGCCCAACTTTGGGTCCCTGATAACTGCTAAGGCTGACGTCACAGAAGCACAGAATGACAGACTGTCAGGGTTATTGTACGTTTGGGGAAACTGAGGTTCACAGAGGTCAGACACATGCAGCAGGGGTGCCCAGTCTGCAGTGGGCAGGTGGAGGAGGGAAGACTCCCTGGCGGGGGACAGCTGTGCTTCCAGGCCCTGGCAGGCCTCCGAGTTGGGGACAGTCTGAGGTTTAGGGCCACCTTACAGTTCCCCTGCCGCTGCCTCCTTTGCTGCTTCATTCTCATTTGGGTGGAACAAAGGTGTTCCAGAGCTCAGGGGGTGAGGTGAAGTAAGGAGCTGCCTTGTGTGGGCGGCCGTGTGGCTTTGGAGTTGACAGACGTAGGTTAGAGCCCGCATTTCTCAACCTTCTGCCGGCGGGACCCTGAGAGGTGCCTAGATCTCATTTCCCATCTGTGAAATGACAGTAATAAGCATCTCACAATGCAAAATGCTTTGCATATATTGTCTCATGTATCTTTGAAGAGGAACAGAATATGCCACACCAAAATATGCCACTTCAGCATCAGGGTTACTCTCGTTTGAAAAATGGCTGATGCAAAAGGCACACTCTGACTTCTTCCCTTTTCTCCTTGTCCCCAGGGGAAAGAAACGTTTTTGTCACCAGAGATGAGGAGTTGAGGCAGAGGCAAATGTGCACAAAAGGATAAAATACCTCTTACCTTCCTTAGCTTCCCTAATCATCCTTTTCCACAGTCGCCACTCTTTCTTTCTTTTTTTTTTTTTTTTTTGAGACAGAGTCCCGCTTTGTCGCCCAAGTTGGAGTGCAGTGGCGTGATCTCAGCTCACTGCAACTTCCACCTCCCAGGTTCGAGCGATTCTCCTGCCTCAGCCTCTTGAGTAGCTGGGATTGCAGGCGCCCGCCACCATGCCTGGCTAATTTTTGTGTTTTTAGTAGAGATGGGGTTTCACTATGTTGGCCACGATGGTGTCGATCTCCTGACCTCATGGTTCACCCACCTTGGCCTCCCAAAGTGCTGGGATTACAGGCATGAGCCACTGCGCCAGGCCCACAGTTGCCACTCTTTCTGTGATCATCTTGGTTTTGCAACTTCTTTAGATCCCCCTCGTCTTTGGGGGAACCTCTGTGTACAGGTGAAACAAAATCTGAATGTGTTTCTCCTGAAAATATGTCTTACGTCAACTTAATTCTGAGGCCCCGCTGAAGACCCTTGGAGGACGGAGGTGAAGTTTTGCCTCCCCTGGAACTCTTGCAACAACACTGAGGTCAATATTATCCCCATTCTTCAGAAGAGAAAATTGAAACTTGGAGAGGTTAAACACATGTGCTGGATCCCATGAGGAGAAAGCTGTGGAGCTGGGTTGTGACTGGGACTGTGATTTGAGGGTCTTTCCTTTTTTTTTTTTTTTTTTTTGAGACCAGGCCTTGCTCTGTCACCCAGGCTGGAGAGCAGTGGCATGATTACGGCTCACTGCACCCTCAACCTTCTGGGAGCAAGTAATCCTCTGCCTCAGTCTCCCAAGTAGCGGGGACTGCAGCCAAGGGTCACCACCCTTGGCTAATTTTTTTTTTTTTAAGTTTTCTTTTGTAGAGACAAGGACTTGCTATGTTAGCCAGGCTGGTTTCGAACTCCTGGCCTCAAACAGTCCTGCTGTTTCTGCTTCCCAAAGTGCTGAGATTACAGGCATGAGCCATGTTTGCATTTTGTTTGTTTGTTTTTTGTTTTTTGCTTGTTTGTTTTTACAATGATTGTGCCATATTTGAATTTTCTTTCTTTTCTTTTTTTTTTTTTT
>NW_012104031.1:913666-914366 GCF_000951045.1 Mandrillus leucophaeus
TCTCCTGCCTCAGCCTCCCGAGTAGCTGGGACTACAGGCGCCCGCCACCACGCCCAGCTAAGTTTTTGTATTTTTAGTAGAGACGGGGTTTCACCGTGTTAGCCAGGATGGTCTCGATCTCCCGACCTCGTGATCCACCCGTCTCGGCCTCCCACAGTGCTGGGATTCCAGGCTGAGCCACCGCGCCCGGCCTCATGGCCCTTTGTCTTCTAATTGCTGAGATCACTGGTTGAGGTCCTTGGCCATGGTCAGGTGTACTGGGCACTGCTGGGCAAGGGACACTTAAATGAGGTAACAGAAAGGACTTTCTGCTTCGGGAGGCTGAGGTGGGAAGATTGCTTGAGCCCAAGGAGTTCAAGACCAGCCTGGGCAATATAGTGAGACTTCATCTCTACAACATAGTGAGACTTCATCTCTGCAATAAAAAAACAATTAGCCGAGTGCAGTGGTGGGTGTGGTCCCACCAGCTACTCAGGAGGCTGAGGTGGGAGGATGGCTTGAGCCCAGGAACTCAAGCTCGCAGTTAGCTGAGACCGTTCCACTGCACTGCAGTGAGACTTTATCTCAAAAAAAAAAAAAAAGGCTGGGTGCGGTGGCTCACGCCTGTAATCCCAGCACTTTGGGAGGCCGTGGTGGGCAGATCACAAGGTCAGGAGATCGAGACCATCCTGGCTAACACGGTGAAACCCTGTCTCTACTA
>NW_012104031.1:920076-981799 GCF_000951045.1 Mandrillus leucophaeus
AGGGTGAGGCACAAGAGCTGCCTGAACCTGGGAGGTGGAGGCTGCAGTGAGCCATGATTGTACCACTGCACTCCAACCTGGGTGACAGAGTGAGATCCTGTCTCAAAAAAACAAAACAAAACAAAAAAATTAAATAGCTCTGTCTTGAGAGCATCAAATAGGACAGACTGTGAGGGTGACAGGGCGATGCTGGGTCTTAGGAATGAGTTTCCTGCCTTATCACCATCTGAGCCCCACCTGATGGGTGCTTTCTCCCGTATCCTTTCTCTCCTCCCAGGCTTCAGAGCATCCTCTGTTCAGGGTCCCTCCTGCCTCAGGTTCCTTCTCCAACATGTACAGAGGACAGGGGTTCCTCGGTCAAACCCCTCCAGGCGTGTGTGTGTCATGGTGGGGGTATCTCCTGCAGGTGAGAGCCCAGGCTCAGCACCACCTTGCTGTGGGGATCTTGGGCAAGTCACCTCCCCTTTCTGGGCCTCAGTTTCTTCAGCCGTATAATGAGGGTATTGGCCAGAGATTCCATAAGGGCCCCATGGCCCTTTGTCTTCTTCTTTTTTTTTTTTTGGGGGGGGGGATGGAGTCTCGCTCTGTCGCCCAGGCTAAAGTGTAGTGGCGTGATCTCAGCTCACTGCAAGCTCCGCCTCTCGGGTTCACGCCATTCTCCTGCCTCAGCCTCCCGAGTAGCTGGGACTACAGGCGCCCGCCACCACGCCCAGCTAATTTTTTGTATTTTTAGTAGAGACAGGGTTTCACCGTGTTAGCCAGGATGGTCTCGATCTCCCGACCTCGTGATCCACCCGTCTCGGCCTCCCACAGTGCTGGGATTCCAGGCTGAGCCACCGCGCCCGGCCTCATGGCCCTTTGTCTTCTAATTGCTGAGATCACTGGTTGAGGTCCTTGGCCATGGTCAGGTGTACTGGGCACTGCTGGGCAAGGGACACTTAAATGAGGTAACAGAAAGGACTTTCTGCTTCGGGAGGCTGAGGTGGGAAGATTGCTTGAGCCCAAGGAGTTCAAGACCAGCCTGGGCAATATAGTGAGACTTCATCTCTACAACATAGTGAGACTTCATCTCTGCAATAAAAAAACAATTAGCCGAGTGCAGTGGTGGGTGTGGTCCCACCAGCTACTCAGGAGGCTGAGGTGGGAGGATGGCTTGAGCCCAGGAACTCAAGCTCGCAGTTAGCTGAGACCGTTCCACTGCACTGCAGTGAGACTTTATCTCAAAAAAAAAAAAAAAGGCTGGGTGCGGTGGCTCACGCCTGTAATCCCAGCACTTTGGGAGGCCGTGGTGGGCAGATCACAAGGTCAGGAGATCGAGACCATCCTGGCTAACACGGTGAAACCCTGTCTCTACTAAAAATACAAAAAACTAGCCGGGCGAGGTGGCGGGCACCTGTAGTCCCAGCTACTCTGGAGGCTGAGGCAGGAGAATGGCGTGAACCCGAGAGGCGGAGCTTGCAGTGAGCTGAGATCACGCCACTACACTTTAGCCTGGGCGACAGAGCGAGACTCCACCTCAAAAAAAAAAAAAAAAAAAGGACTTTCTGGCTGGAAGACTAACAAGGCGCTGGGATGGGTGAAGTGTGTGATGATGGGTGTGTCATGGGGCCAAGAGAGCTCTCTGCCTGTTGATCCAGCTTGCCTCTGGCAGTTCGTTGCTCTGTACTCTTCCTCAGATCCTGACTTTATTTTGACACTTACCAATCTCTGTTGTCACTGACCTATTTTTATCTCTGTCTTTCCCGATAGATTTCAAGATATTCACAGAGAAAGAGTCTGCCGAGCTCACCTCTGGATACCCCAGCTCCTACATGAAGCAAATGTTTCTTTTTTTAGTTTTTGAGATAGTCTCGCTGTGTTGCCCAGGCTGGAGTGCAGTGTCCCATTCTTGGCTCACTGCAGCCTCCGCCTCCCAGGTTCAAGTGATTCTCCTACCTCAGCCTTCTGAGTAGATGAGATTTCAGGTGCGGGCCACCACACCCAGTTAAATTTTGGTTTCGCCATGTTGGCCAGGCTGGTCTGGAACTCCTGACCTCAGGTGACCCATCCACCTTGGCCTCCCAACCTGCTGGGATTACAGGTGTGAGCCATTACGCCTGGCCCAGATGTTTCTTTTTCTTTCTTTTTTTTGAGATGGAGTCTCACTCTGTCGCCCAGGCTGGAATGCAGTGGTGCGACCTCAGCTCACTGCAACCTCAGCCTCCCAGATTCAAGTGATTCTCCTGCCTCAGTCCCCCATGTAACTGGGATTACAGGCCAGCACTGCCACGCCTGGCTAATTTTTGTAATTTTAGTAGAGATGGGGTTTCACCAGTTGGCCAGGCTGGTCTTGAACTCCTGACCTAGAGTGATCCAGCCACCTCAGCCTCTTAAAGTGCTGGGATTACAGGTGTGAGCCACCATGCCTGGCCCCAGACAATGTTTCTACAGGTTTGAAGAATAGAAGCATGAACAGTTCCTTTGCAACCTCTCCCTGGCTTTTCCCTTTGGGGTTAGAGTTAAGCTCCATGGCTAAAGGACCCAGACTTGAGAAAAAATACAAAGTCAACAGAATTTGGAGACATTTTGTCTTGCTTTCTGCCTCTTTGAAAGTGACTTTTTCCCTCAACTTCTCAAACTCCAACCTTCCCTTTCTCCTGAAAAGCAGGAGAGTGTTCAGTGGGTTGTCCCCCACACCGGGGGCACCTACATTTTTGTTGTTGTTTGTTTGTTTGTTTTGAGACAGAACCTCCCCTGTTGCCCAGGCTGGAGCGCAGTGGCACGATCTCGGCTCACTGCAACCTCTGCCTCCTGCGCTCTAGTGATCCACCACCTCTGCCTCCCAAGTACCTGGGACTACAATCACGCGCCACCTTGCTCTGCTAATCTTTTGTATTTTTTGTAGAGACAGGATTTCACTATGTTGCCCAGGCTGGTCTCAAACTCCTGGGCTGAAGCAATCCACTCACCTTGGCCCCCCAAGGTGCTGGGATTACAGGCGTGAGCCACCACGCCCAGCCCATTTCTTTGGTTTTCTTTTTTTTTTGAGACATGGTTTTGCTCTGTCACCCAGATTGGAGTGTGGTGTGGTGGCGCACAATCACAGCTCACTGCAGCCTCAACTTCTACCTCCCACCTCAAGCAAGCCTCCCACCTCAGACTCCTGAGTAGCTGCGACTACAGGTGTGAGCCACCATGCTCAGCTAACTTTTTAATTTTTTTGTAGAAACAGGTTCTCACTATGTAGCCCAGACTGGTCTCAAACTCCTGACCTCAAGTGATCTTCTTGCCTCGGCCTCCTGTGGTGGAACTACAGGCATGAGCCACTGCACCCAGCCACACCTGCATATTACATGAAGAAGTAATGCCTAACCTGAATGTGGCTTGTCACACTTCAGTTACAGGCAGGAGCATTGTCGTCTGACCTGGGTTCATCCTGGGTCTGCCGGTCACTAGCTGTGTGTCCATGAGTGAGTTCCCTTTATCCTTCTGAGCCTCAGCTTGCTCATCTGTAAAATGGAGTCCGGTGACACCTCCCTGGCCATTCTCCAGGTTGCTGTGAGGATACAGTGATTCAGTCCAGCACACAAGAAGCATCTGTGAGCCGTAAGGGCCTGAACAGAAAAAGGGTTCATATTGCCATGACTTTGGGCCAGGGTGGGGCCTTCCCACACCCTCTAATCATACCAGAGTCGATGACAGTGGCTGTGCGTGGAAGCCACCTCCTTTTTAATCTTACAGCTGACAAGCAGAGAGGGTAGCCCTGGTATCGCTTTCATCTTTAGCCTCACCCCTGGGGGAGGGTGACAGAGAGGCCAGGTAAACCCAGTGGAGCCCAAATCTTGCTTCTCTCCTAACCTGGAGCTCCTCACTGGCCTGACCATCCAGTACTGAGGACCCCTCTGGTGGTCAGAACACAGGTCCCAGATCTGTCTTTCCTGTCTTTTTTTTTTTTTTTTTTTTTGAGACAGTCTTGCTCTGTCGCTAGGCTGGAGTGCAGTGGTGCAATCTCAACTCACTGCAACCTGCACCTCCCAGGTTCAAGTGATTCTCCTGCCTCAGTCTCCACAGTAGCTGAGACTAAAGGCACGCACCACCACGCCTAGCTCATTTTTGTATTTTTAGTAGAGATGAGGTTTCGCCATGTTGGCCAGGCTGGTCTTGAACTCCTGACCTCAGGTGGATCCGCCCTCCTCGGTCTCCCAACCTGCTGGGATTACAGGCGTGAACCACTGCGCCCAGCCCCGGACCTGTCTTCACTCCCCACCACCCTGACTCCATAAGCCTCCCCTCCACCAAGCTGGGAGCCTGCCCTTGAGTCGGCTTTGCACGCAGACACCATTTTAGGTATTCCCACAGCCCCCAGGGCCTGGTCACTCATTAGCCATGTCAGTCTCTCCATCCTAAGTTCTTTATCTGTGTAGATATGGGGACACTAGGACCAGAGAGGTGATGTTACCAGCTCAGTGTCACACAGCACATCTGAGCATCAGTCCCCAAATCCCCAGAATGCCAGATGGCTCCAGCTCTTCCGCACGGGAATGCTTTTTCTTTCCCTTCTTTCTCAAAGCTTCCCTCTGGCTTCCCTTCTGATTTCAGTGGGTTGTTCCCACCCCAGGGGCACCTGCATTTTATTGTTTTGTTGTTGTTGTGTGTTTCCCTTCCCTTTGGCTTCCCCCGCCTGCTTTTTCTCTTTTTTAAGACAAAGTATTACTCTGTCGCCCAGGCTGGAGTACAGTGGTGCAATCTTGGCTCACTGCAACCTCTGCCTCCAGGGTTCAAGCAATTCTCCTGCCTCAGCGTCCCGAGTAGCTGGGACTACAGGTGTGCGCCACCATGCCCCGCTAATTTTTGTATTTTTAGTAGAGACAGGGTTTCACTATGTTGGCCAGGCTGGTCTTGAACTCCTGACCTCGTGATCCACCTGCCTCGACCTTCCAAAGTGCTGGGATTACAGGCGCGAGCCACTGCACCCAGTCGCCTTTGGCTTTCAAGCATGGACAACCCCTTTGAGGCCCCCAGGCCCTAGAGTTCTGGGGTGGAGTCTCCTTCCTGCTCTGAAAGCCATCCTCATTCTTCTTCTCACTGCCACAGACTGAGAAGCCCCTTCCTCAGGTATCTTGACCTCTGGGTTATGGGCCATGCAGTGCTGATGCCTGAAATCACTGCATAGCTACTCACACCATGGATACCCTCTCTCCCGCTCCAACCCCAGGACGTGACCAAAGCCATCCTGCTATAGAACACGGTCCCTTTTGCCTCTTATGCTTCCTCCAATGCTTGGAGAAACCTACCCTAGCCCCCATCAGAAGGAAGCTCTACATCTTGAAACCTCCCCATCCCCGCCAGGCCCTATGGCAGCATTGATCTCTGCCTGCCTCTGTACTGACGGTGTGTGTGTGTGTGTGTGTGTGTGTGTGTGTCTGTCTGTCTGTCTGTCTGTCCCCACTAGCTCGTGAGCTCCATGACAGCAGAAACCACGTCTTGCTCCTCTGTGTCTCCACTGCCTGTCACAGAGCCGGAGTTCAAAACCAAGTTTCTTGAATTTAATTGAACCTAAAGCTGGGTGGTTTGGGGGTCACAAACCTGGACTCCATGGCTACCAAACCATGATAAGAGCTTCAAGAACAACAGAGGAGGAAATGAAGAAGAAGGAAGGGAACCCCTCCTTGGCCCCTTCCTCTTCAGCAGCCGGATTCCCATCTCTCAGGTCTTCCCACCCTTGGCCTGGCTGGGCCACACTTGGCTGAGAAGCTAAAGTGGAGGAGGCCGGTCAGAGAGACATCAGGTCTGTGTTGGTGACTTGTCTCTTGCATGAGTTCACTTAATGACCAATTTCATGGGAAATCCTCTCTTCTCCATCTCCACCCTCAGTATGGGTGACTGGGGCTGACCCAAACTAGAAAAAGGACAGAGGGACCCCAATTAAGTAATAGCTGGAGACAGCGCCAGGTAGGAGTGGATGGTCTCTTACCTAGGGTGGTATGGAGAGGACTCAGTCTTCCAACAGGAGAGCAAGGAACAGAACTCCAGACCAGCCAGAGAGACACTCAAATCTTTCTAAAGTGTTTACTTGAGACTTATCTTCAGAGAGCTGAGATTACAGTAAGTAAAACCAAAGTGGCCAGGCACACAGGCTCACGCCTGTAATCCCAGCACTTTGGGAGGCTGAGGCAGGTGGATCACCTGAGGTCAGGAGTTCGAGACCAGCCTGGACAACATGGTAAAATCCAGTCTCTACTAAAAATACAAAAATTAAGCTGGGCACAGTGGCTCGAGCCTGTAATCCCAGCACTTTGGGAGGCTGAGGTGGTCAGATCACCTGAGGTAGGGAGTTCGAGACCAGCCTGACCGACATGGAGAAACCCCATGAAGAAACTCTACTAAAAATACCAAATTAGCCAGGTGTGGTGGCTCATGCCTGTAACCCCAGCTACTTGGGAGGCTGAGGCAGGAGAATCACTTGAACCTGGGAGGTGGAGGTTGCGGTGAGCCGAGATCATTCCATTTCACTCCAGCCTGGGCAACAAGAGCAGAACTCCGTCTCAAAAAACAAAACAAACAAACAAAAAAACAAATTAGCTGGATATGGTGGCACACACCTGTAGTCCCAGCTGCTCAGGAGGCTGAGGTAGAAGAGTCGCTTGAACCTAGGAGGTGGAGGTTGCAGTGAGCCGAGATTGTGCCATTGCCCTCCAGCCTGGGTGACAGAGCAAGACTTTGTCTCAAAAAAAACCCAAAAAAACCAAAAAACAAAAAATAAGAATAATCAAAGTAAGGCAACAAGAGATGGATAAAAGACTACAATAGGGTACAGTGTACACTGCTTGGGTGACAGGTGTACCAAAACCTCACAAATCACCACTAAAGAACTTACTCATGTAACCAAACACCACCTGTTCCCCAATAACCTATGGGAATAAAAATGATAAAAACTACTTAATGCCAGATACATGCTGAGAAAATTAAACTGAAATAATTTGTTTCACTTAAAAATAAAACAAAACAAAAAAACAAAGTAAGGGCAACAAGAGAAGCTCAGGCTGACGCTGGCAGGGAGCAGAGACTGGGCACCCAGACCTCTCAGAATCACCTCTGGTGCTTTTGTTATCAGAGCCAGCTTTGTGGATGGTTGCCTGGAGGCAGGCGCATGGCTGAGGTGGCACCGCTGGGCCTGGGATACTTCATCTGGACAGTCAGCCTTGGGGTATGGGGGGGACCAAGGCGGGAGTACTCTCCTGGGAGGCCCCGTGTCTGGAAGGCAGCACTGCTGTCACCACCCCGACTGCTCTTCTGGCTGCCTGGGTGACTCAGGACCTGCCAGCAGGCCCGAATGTGCTGGGACAAGTCTCAGCCTCCCCTCCTTCCCCACATGCCTCCCCGTGGCCTAGCGGGGACTGAGCTTCCCCCTTCCATCTGCATCTGGAGGTTGGCTGCAAGCTGTCAGGCCCGTGGCCCACTGCTGGCTGCTTCCCCAAGCCCTGCCCAGCCCTGTCCCTGGGCAGATCAGAGCCCTCCCTGGGGCCCCAGATGACTGGCAGCATTCTAACAGGTCATTCCCCTAGGGTGAGATCCTGGGGTGCCGTGGGGCAGGCACTCATACTTGACACCTACGAGCCTCACTGGTGTCCTAACAGTTGGGCAGCACGGATATGATTATCCCCATGTTTCAGTTGGAGAAACAGAGCCACAACCTCCACAGTCTCAACTCAAAAGCAGGCCTCTTGATTCCTGCTCTCCTTCCTAGACCCCACACCCAGGACCACGGGCTGGAGGCGGGAGGGAACCACAGACTGATACACTTGTGGAGTTGGGGTGGAGGCAGCCATCTTGGGTCAAATAGGCTGAATCCAGTCCTCTCTCAAGCTGGGGCTTGGCCTCTTGGGACTGGACCAGCTTTGTCTACCAGACCGAGGGAGGGGAGAGGTTGCTGGGAATAAGCAGGTTCTGGGTTCCCAGGGAAGAGGAACCCTGAGGACCTCTATTAGGCCTTCTAGTGTCAGAGGCTGAGGCTCACTTAGCCACCCTTGGTCTTGTATGTTCCTGTGGGGTCGGCTTTAGACTTCTCTGAACAGTTCTCCTGCACCTTAACATCTCACAGGGTCAGGAATGAGGAACAGTAATAAATCTCGGGTTAATCCATTATGTTCTAGGCCTTGTGCTTAAGTCTTGATCTGCAGAATGTCAAGTCTCCTGCACTCAAGCCTGTGAACCACTTTCATGTCACCTCCATTCCTCCTGGAAGATGAGGATATTGGGCTGAGAACAGCTGGAACCCTGTCCAAGGTGAGTAGCAGCAGTAGGGTTTGAGCCTAGGTCTGCTGGCTCTTTAATATTGGGATCCAGACTTGACTTAAGGGCCCTGGCTTTGAAGGGGAAATTGAGCCTGCCACGAAGATCCCTCCAGGTGCCCTGGCTACAGCTCCCCTCCTCTCCCACCCTGTGGCCCCAAGTCTTTCCTCCTCCCTTCCCTCCCTCCATAGCTCAGAACCATTCCAGAGTAACCTGGGCTGGCAAGGGTTAAGTCACCTCCTGCTGGCCTGTGCTGTCTGCCTGCTTTGCTGTTTGCCAGGGCTGCACCTGTTGTAGCCCTACAGTTTTGAGGAGGTTGGCAGGGAGTGCCAACTCGTACGGGCATGGTAAACATGCCACCTGCCTGCTCAGTGCTGCCAGAGCAGTAATGTGCCAATTCCAGCACGAATTCTTAGCTACTCCCTCCCTAGTGGACCCAGGCTGAGGGGGGCATACCAGCCTGACTGAGACCTCCAGACCCTCAGGTGAGGGGCTGGGGCCTATATGACAGATGCTCTGGAAAGGACCTGCCTGTTGGCCCTGCATTCTGAAGGAGAATGGTCCCCAACAGAGGAGGCAATCCCAGTGAAGGAGGACAGGTTGAAGTGGGGACAATGTACTCCCTTTTTCTTTCTTTTTTTTAAAATTTGAGACAGAGTTTCACTCTTGTTGCCCAGGCTGGAGTGCAGTGGCACAACCTTGGCTCACTGCAACCTCTGCCTCCCAGGTTCAAATGATTCTCCTGCCTTAGCCTCCCCAAGTAGCTGCGATTATAGGCATGTGCCACCATGCCCAGCTAATTTTGTATTTTTAGTAGAGATGAGGTTTCACCATGTTGGTCAGGCTGGTCTCAAACTCCTGACCTCAAGTGATCCACCCACCTTGGCCTCCCAAAGTGCTGGGATTACAGGGGTAACCCACCATGCTGGGCTGCACTCCCTTTTTTCCAAAGGGCGAGAAGGCTCAAACACAAACAAGGAAGCATCAGTGACCATCAGTGTTCCGGATGGGCAGGGCTTTATTAGACACGTTGTCATGATAAGGCAAACACAGGCTGGTGTTCTGTCCTTTTTGCAGATGACCCTATGTAGCTGGGGCTGGTCTTCCCCCACCTCTTCTGTTCGCTGTCAGTCTCAGGACCAGCTGAGCATGCCCGCCACCCTCCCTCCCTTTTTCCTCCTCCCTTTCAGTGTGGGCTGTGGTTGGCGGTGACATTTAATTCAGGGAAGGCACCTGACCTTGGGGAGGAATGTGGGAAATGTCTGCAGACTGGGGCAGTCACCCCCCACCTGGAGCCCAGGAATGTGGGCTCTAGGCCACCTGCAGCCCTCAAGGGAGGTGAGTGCAGGGTCCAGGAATGACACTGTTGGAAGACACTGGCAAGGTCACCTAGTGAAACGCCTACATTGTACAGAGGGTAAGGATGAGCCACCAATGCCCACCCCCGTGGCACCAGCACAGCCTTCTCTCCAATCTGGTGATGGCACTGTCCCTGACTCTTGGTGTCTCCTCAAGCCGGAGGCCACAAGTACAGCGGCAACTTTTGATTTGTCAGACCCACAGAACTGCAGAAAGTCCAAGCCCTTCGAAGTGAGCTGCCGCACATCCTCTATCCCTGATGTGGAGACTGAGGTGCAGACAGATGTGAGTTGGCTGCCATCTACTCACTATGGGCCAGGACCCAGGTCTCTGGCATGGGTGCATTTCCCACCATCCCTCCTGTTCCTGATGCTGGAAGTCAGCATCTCCTCTTCATCCCAGCAGGGAGATTCAGGTGGCCTCTCCAAAACTCCCACAGGATTACTACTGGGAGTGCAGTACCTTCTGGAGTGCCCATCTGTGTGAACTGCCGGGGGTGGGTGCTGCAGCCACGGAGGGCCTGGTCACTACACTCAAGCCCACGCTCCAGCACCTGGAGAGCAGGTGCTCTGTGCTCTGGCTGACTGCTGAGAAAACCAAGCTAACTCCAGCAGCTGCCTTCTTTGGGGCTGCACCGGGAGAAAGGGTTAGAGTAAGGACTCTGCTGCCCTCTCGTGGCCCCACTTGGGCATTGCTGCTTGTCATTCAGGCTGCTGGCAGCTCAACTGCTCTGAGCTATGGAAATCTCTCTCCTAATTGCCCTGCCTCCAAAAGGCCTGGATGGGGTGTATATCATTCCTCCTATCACACCACTTAGGCCATGCCTTGTTCCTTGTTGGATCCTGGAGGAAGAGGGCCTCAGGTCAACAGATGACGCCCAGCCTGTTACCCAGAATGCTTGGGTGTGGGGAGACACCTGGTGGTTCCCACAGACACAACCTAATCAACCAACACCAGACAGGATGGTTTGAAAATTTAGAGGATATTTATTTCTCAGGAAGGTGCACAACAGCTGGCAGGCACTGCTTTCCCTGCTCTAGGGGATTCCTCTCTCCTTTTCCAAGAAATCCCCTCTCTTCTTGGAAGTGCCCATGGGAGGCTGGGATGTGAAAAGAAACCATACACAACACTCCAGAGCCTTAAAAAAATAAAGCAACGACCTCCTCCACATGAATACACACTCACAAAATAAATAGACACATAAAAGAGAGGCCACGCGCCTCCCATCCCGGCTGTAGGGCTGCTCGGGGAGAGAAGGGCTGGGTGGCTCGGTCCCACTTCTCCCAGCCAGGATGATCCAGAGGCTAAATGGAATGGAAGGGCCCTGGCCTCAGAGAGAGGACGGGGTAGGACCTCTCCCGGTGCTCAGCAGGGAAGACGCTGGGAGCATGGGTAGGGAACAAAAGAACAAATAAATAAATAAATAGAACCCAACAGCACTCTCAGAGGCCTAAGGGCTTAGGGTGAGGCTCAGGGGGGCCCTGGGGCCTGTTTCCCTGAAAATAGCAGATCCAGTACAGGCAGAAAGGACAGCAGGGAAAACACAAGCCACACCCACCTGGCCTGCAGAGCCCAGCCCCAGAAGGAGGCCACAAATCAGCTCTACAGGGAGGAGGGGTGGGGTGGGGGATGCTGAGCTCCACACTAGCTGCTCTGAGCCTGCTCTCTGGCCCTAGAGGTGCCCGAAGGCTAGGGACCCTCCCATCCCTGTGTTCTCTGAGGCCAGCAGAGCCTCCTCCCTCACTCTCCAGCCTTCATCCTCACCATCTCCACCAGAGGAAACCGTAGCTATCTCTGAGGTGGGCTCTTTCCTAGGAAAGTTGAGGCAGAGCCCTCTCCTCTTATTCTTAATGGCCTTCCTGACCCGGGGCATCCTGAGGGTCAGCTGGGAGAAGTCAAAACAATCCAATCCCGTGTCCACCTCTGCTCCACTTGGCCACAGGTGCCCCCACTACATCCAGCCAGGGCTGCATTCTAAGCTCCCTTCAGGCCAACAGGGAGAAGGTGTCAGACAGAAGCAAGTACAGAGAAGGGGGCAGGAGCTGCTGGAATGGACAGTTTGGGCAGGAGGCCAAACTGGACACATGAAGAAGTCCAAGGGTCCCTCCTGGAGCAGAGTGGCCAGCTGGGGGCCGGAGAGCACAGGGTCGGCATGGCTGGCCACTCAGCTGGGCAGCAACACGTGCTCCAGGAGGTAGGTGAGGGAGTCCCAGTGCTTCCAGAGGAGGAACAGGACAAGGACCAGGAGGGCAGTGCTGGTGATGCGCAGGCGTGTCTTCATGAGGGGCGTGATGAAGTTGGCGACGGTGGACACGAACACCAGCAGCACGGCCATGAGCGCCAGGATCACGTTGATGAACTTGCCCAGCAGCGCCCGCGCGTTGGCGTTCTCCACGCCCTCCAGCTGCACCACCTGCTGCTGTTGCTGTTGCAGCTCCAGCTTAGTGACCCGGGTCAAGCAGGACTCCACGGCCTCCTGTGGGGGCAGAGGGGCTGGCATGTGGGCGCTCAGGTTGGGCAGGACCCCTAGCCTGAAAACCTACCTACCCCGCTGGGAAGGTGCCTATAACGAAGCCTCCTCTCCAAAGGCCAGGAGGAGTGGAGGTTGACTAGCTGTAACTCGGGTCAGAGCCCTTTAAGGATGACTCTTTGGGGAGGATGCTAGGAAATGAGAGTCTTGATTACTAGGGATGGAGAGGAGCTGGCCCAATCCCAGCTAGCTCCCTCTTGAGGCAGGCTGGAGGCTGGGAACTCCAATTACTCATTTGCAAGGCTGCCATCAAAGAGGTAGGGGCCTGGCGGCTCTTGCCCTGTGGGCTTGCCTCTGCACAGTGCATGCTCTCAGCTTCAGGCCTGTCTTGCTCATCTACACTCGGCCCCCGCTATGCTGCCCTCTTCGTCCACGTGCCTATCTGCCCCAGCCAACAGGCCGGCCTGTGTCTATCATGCCCCACGAGACAAGAATCCTAAACCTCTGGCTGCTGCCAGCTCTCCCAGCACATGTGGAGCCATACCTGGATGTCCCGCGCCCTCTCATAGGACTGGTAGGCCACCTTCTCCTCCATACTGGCCAACTCCTGCTTCAGGTTCGTCATCTCATTCTGGTGAAGCTCAGTCAGGTCGTTGAGCTGCTCCTCCAGCCGCTCATACCTGGCAGAGGGAGAGAGAGTGACACCAGTCCTGGCTCCCCGAGCCTCCCTTCTCTCCCATGGTTGATTCATTCATTCTCTCAATAAACAATGACTCAGCCCACCCCACGTGTCCAGCTCTGCTCTGTTCTAATTTTAACAGCAACAACAATGAAGCTACTCTTTACACAGCACTTAGGTGCAGGCACTGTGCTAAGCGTCTTACCTATATGACCTCATAGGATCCTCCCCGCAATCCCGTGAAATAGGTGCCAGTGTCATCTCCATTTTACAGAGGAGAAGACTGAGGCGTGGAGGCTGAGGAGCTGCCTAGGATCACACAGCTCATGAAGGGAGGAGTTAAGGATTGGCTGACTTCAACCTGGGCTCTTAAGCCCTGGGCTCAGATGCTCTCTGGGTACCAGGGACACATGGGTGTGGAGGACACAATCCCCACTCTGAAGGCACAAAATAGTGTAAGATGAATATTATGTGAGGAGTGGATAGTTTTTAGGTGGGGCTCCCCTTCAATCTTCCAAACCTTCTTCGTATATACGGAGAAGAAAAAGAGAAAGTGCTAGCTAAGGAGACGATCCCTCCGTGAGCCCAGGGAGCCAGCGGCAAGTACTGCAGAGGCACACAGCAAAGGGCGGCAAAGGGCAGCACAGGGCTGAAGGGAGACACAGAAGGAGAGGCCGAGAGACGCCAGCTCCATTGCAGGCTGGCCCCAGGAGCTCCGACTGGAGGTTCAAGTTTCCCAAGTTACAAAGTCACATGCTTCAACTTTACAGGTCTGGACTCATTATATCTTTACGACCCTATGAAGAAGGGATTAATGTCATCCCTGACTTGAGGTCAGGAGATCGAGACCAGCCTGACCAACATGGTGAAACTCTGTCTCTACTAAAAATACAAAAAAATTAGCCGGGTGTGATGGTGCGGGCCTGTAATCCCAGCTACTCAGGAGGCTGAGGCAGGGGAATTGCTTGAACCCAGGAGGTGGAGGTTACAGTGAGCTGAGATCGTGCCACTGCACTCCAGCCTGGGCAACAGACAGACTCTGTCTCCAAAAAAAAAAAAAGAAGAAAAAAAAGAAGTCTCCTTAGGGCCTCATGCTGGCCCCTTCCAGCCGCCAGGAAACTGCAGATGCTCCTCTGACTGCCTCCACACCCTGGGTCTGAAACCCAGTGCTCCTTGCCTCATCCCAGGTCCGGCTGGACTGCAGGAGGGGCTGGCTGGGCAGGCACCTACCTGTAGCGCTCCTCCTGCAGGCACTGGGTCATGTAGGTGTAGTCCCTCTGCAGCTGAGTCTTCAGGTCTTCCATGGAGTCCTCCAGGTGAGACTGTCCCTCCTTGATCTCCCGTAGCTCTTCCAGCAGAGCATCCAGGTTTCCAGCAGCACCATACAGTGCACTGGACTTAGGGCTCCCCAGTGCTCCGCTGGGCCCAGCCCCCGAGTTGCTGCCTGCCCCGGCTGAGCTGGCGCTGGCACTGGAGCACTCGTCATCGCTGCCATACTTGGGGCTGGAGACGAGTGTGGCACTGCCGCTCAGTGCCCGGGCTGCCTCCTCGGGAGGCCCATCTTCCAGGGGGTCCTTCAGGTGAGCGATGTTGTCAGCACTGCCAAACTTGTTGCGGATGAGGCTGGCAAACTCCCGGGGCTTGGACACCACGGCAGTGTGGGTGGCCTGTGAGAGACCGGAGAGGCTGCCCTTGACGCCCTCCACCACGCCGCCCCCAAAGCCACTGATGCCTGCGCGCACGTTGGCGCCCACGTCCTTCAGCCCCTGCTGCATGTCCCGCAGCACGTCCTTGGGCTGCCGCGAGGGCCCGTTCTGCTCAATCTCCTTCAGGCGCCGGCGGTAGTGCTCCAGCTTCTTGTGCAGCTGGGCGATGGTCTGGGCTGACTTCTGGTTCTTCTTCTCGAACACCTGCTTGATGCGCGACACCTGCTGCTTGTCTGCGTTGTTGGCCAGTTTCAGGTACTCTGCCACGTTGTCGTCGCGAGCCTCCTGCTCGATCTTGATCTGCTCGGTGATCTTCAGGATCTTCTGGTGCAGGTGGTCAATGGCGGCCTTGGTCCGCTGGGGGTCCGGTGCCCCGTCGGGCACATCCAGGCTGATGGGGCCGTCAGTGTCACCATGGCCGGCGGGGAGGCTCAGGGCCACCAAGTCTCCCTTGTCGACCTGCGGAAAGAGGCAGGCAGAGGAAGCATGGGTAAACCCTGAGAC
This sequence comes from Mandrillus leucophaeus, assembly GCF_000951045.1. Taxonomy (NCBI): domain Eukaryota; kingdom Metazoa; phylum Chordata; class Mammalia; order Primates; family Cercopithecidae; genus Mandrillus; species Mandrillus leucophaeus. The sequence continues at coordinate 935,066 of NW_012104031.1, forward strand.
CATAGGAGTGCCCCTGGATGCCTCTGGACTTGGTTTTTCTACCTGGAAAATGGATGCAGGAGTCCAAAAGAAGACAACCACCACAAGAACAGTATTCCCTGACAGCCACTTACACAGGGCTCTCACATCTGCGCTCTACCCAGTCACCACAGCATCCCTAAAATGCAGTCTAGGCAGAGCTGCTCCTCTTTTGGTCCAGGAAGGTCAAGCAAGTTGTTCAGGGACACACGGCCAGGAAAGGACAGAACTTCCAGCCCAGAACTCTTTTGTTTGTTTGTTCATCTATTTATTTGAGACTGAGTCTCGCTCTGTTGCCCCGGCTGGACTGCAGTGGCATGATCTCAGCTCACTGCACCCTCCACCTCCCTGGTTCAAGGGATTCTCCCGCCTCAGCCTCCTGAGAAGCTGGTATTACAGGCGCCCACCACCATGCCTGGCTAATTTTTGTATTTTTAGTAGAGATGGGGTTTCACCGTGTTGGCCAGGCTGGTCTCGAACTCCTGACCTCAAGTGATCTGCCTGCCTTGGCCTCCCAAAGTTCTGGGATTACAGGTGTGAACCACTGCGCCTAGCCCCAGCCCAGAACTCTTAAAGCTCCAGTACACGGACAGGGCAGGTCTGAGGCCTCATTGGAGTCATGGGGTTAGATTTCTGAGAAATGAGACAATTTTTCTCTCTGGACTCAACCGCCTCAAAAGGCCTCTCCCAGGCCTCTCCCTCAGGGCTGACCAAAGCCTACACTTGGTGTCCTGCCTGCCTGCCCTCACCACCCCATCTTCACTAACACAGCTCGGTGGGCCACCCTGCCTCTGCTGACACCTCTCCCGGGCCCTCCATTACCTTATGGCTCTCCAGAGTCATTGGTAACCTTTTCCGCTTCATAATGGTAGGAGCCCCCAGTCCTTCCTAGTCCCCGAGAATTGGGAGAGGAGCATGCCCCACCCCCACCCTGCTGGCCGGGTCCCGAGGACTAAAGCCCCAGAAGGAACTCACAGGCCAAGGGAAGCAGGGACCAGTTTGGGGGCCTGAGGCTACCAGCCACCCAGCTTTGCAGAGGGTGAATGCGTAGGAAGGAAATGACAGCCCCCTTTACTCCCCACCAGGCGGGCAGGCTTCCTGAGTGCATCAGGGTGGCATCAAAGTTGGAGAGACAAGGAAAGGAGAAGAGAGACTAAGAAAGGATGAGGGGGAGGGAGAGAAAGGAAGGAAAAGGTCGCAGGAGATAGGAAAGATGGGAAATGTAAGGTGGGCTGAAAGCGGGGAGGCCTGAGCCCCGCTCCCCTGGCTCCTGGTTCCCCTCAGCCTGTTGGAGGATCTTTCTGTCCACAGCTGAGTCCCCAGTGTCTTATCGCCATGCAACAACGGAAGCAGCAGGAAATGGCTCAACCCCATGTATTTTTACACATCGCACACCCCAAGCAAGGCTGGGTCAGATCATTCGCCCTTAGTATGTATGGGAGGGGGCAGGGGTGTGGTCAGATATATGTGGGGGAAGGGGTTAAACACAAAGAAAGTGGCCCAGTCTAACATGCACCGGAACTGGAAACAGTCCCTGCCAACAACAGGCATAAGTCACTTGGCTTGATTCTGCCAAGGTGCAAAGTTATTGGGAAACATGATTGAAAACAATAGCCCTGCCAAACTCAGGAGCCGGGGGAGGGCGGCTCCTCTGTGGGCTTCCACTGGGGCTTTTCCAGGTTACACTTCCCCCGGGGATGCTGGGGACAACCACAACCCTGTCCCTAATCTCTCCTGAAGTCAGGACTTCCCTCTTATGTTTGCTTTGGGTCTCCTCTCATTCCCTCTTGCCCTCCCAGCAGGTGCTCATCCCTTCAGTACTCTGCTTCTCAGAATTTCTGACCTTTCATACCCACAGTCTCCCTTAAGTGATCTGCTCCAAGGTCAAACTGTCACTGTAGCCTGACTTAAAACCCTACCCTGCAATGAGGCTGCTTCCTCCTGCCTTGTTCCCTGCAGTGACAGCAAAAAGCCCATCTCTCCATTTTCCTGACCTTCAGTGTCCGCGCTGACAAAAGGGGGGTAATCATAGCTACTCTCAGGCCTTTTGTGAGGGCTATACAAGATGATGTCTGGCAAGCACTTGGCATAGTGCAAAGCATACAGAAGGTACTCATTAAATGCTGAGTCTGATTCTGGGCAGCGTAATCCCTTTTTTCCCCTGGGAGAAAAAATGCCTGCAATCAAGCTGGCCTAAATTTATTTCAGAGATTATACCAACAAATTTACTCCGTATTGCTAGAACTACATAAAATTAAGGGTTTTTTTGGTTTTTGTCTTTTTTTGGGAGACAGGGTCTCACTCTGTCGCCCAGGCTGGAATGCAGTGGCACCATCTCAGCTCACTGCAACCTCTGCCTCCTGGGTTCAAGCGATTCTCCTGCCTCAGCCTCCCAAGTAGCTGGGATTACAAGCATGAGCCACCACGCCCAGCTATTTTTTATAGAAATGAGGTTTCGCCATGTTGGCCAGGCTGCTCTTGAACTCCTTATCTCAGGGGATCCGCCCGCCTCGGCCTCCCAAAGTGCTGGGATTACAGGCCTGAGTCACCGCGCCCGGCCCCAAATTAAGTTTTATAGGCAATACACGGCCTTTGATGTTACAGAATCTGGCTCTCTTATAAAGCTGCTGCCCTTTCCACAGATGCCCAGCTCTCTATCACTCTCTTCCTGGGAGAAAGAATATCTAGAAAATGGGTTCTGAGTCTGGCTGCATCACTGCCATTTGCTCATCTTTGTAACAGGGAGAGAGTCTGTCCCACCTACTTAGAGGGAGAGTGGGAGGAGCTAATAAGCAATGGATGTGAAATGCTGTGAAAAGCAAAAGTGCTTTAGGACTATACCGGAGTGTAAAATAGCAAAGTCTCCCCCTGCCGTGGCTCCTTCCTGGCAGCTTGGCCCTCTATTCCCTTCATTTGGCATCTTTCTGGCTTACAAATGGAAAAGCAGAGTTCAAGCTGGCTGTGAAATCCCCACTAATGAGAGGAGAAGAGACACTCCTGGGAAAAACAGCTGGGGCCTGATGCTGGGTGCAGAGGCCTGGGCTGACGCCCTGGCTCCCTCGCCCACCCCTCTTCTCTACCCTAGGACCCAGACTTGAGTCTAACAGTCCTGCAGCAGGACACCAGCTCCTTCCGTCCCTCCATGGAGGCCTGGACACCTCCTTAGTGACACGGAGGTCTGCAATGCCTGGATTGAGCGGGTCAGTCTCCAGTCACAGAGCATATCCCCATTTTATTCTCTTCCCTGTGGAGGACTCAGCTCCACTGGCTTCCAGAAAGGTGCATATTTTCCTGGTGGCCTCTGGGCTCTTCTCTTTTTCTCAAATTCTAAATGTTTTGGAAAAGGATAAGGATAACAATTATAGTTGGCCTTCTATATCTGAGAATTCCACATCCATGGATTCAACCAACCATGGATTAAAATAATAATAATACAAATTTTAAAATACAGGGGCCAGGCGCAGTGGCTCACACCTGCCAGCACTTTGGAAGGCCAAGGCGGGCAGATCACCTGAGGTTAGGAGTTCGAGACCAGCCTGGCCAACATGGTAAAACCCTGTCTCTACTAACAATACAAAAATTAGCTGGGTGTGGGATGTGGTGGCGGGCGCCTGTAGTCCCAGCTACTTGGGAGGCTGAGGCGGGAGAATGGCGTGAACCCAGGAGGCGGAGCTTGCAGTGAACCGAGATCGTGCCACTGCACTCCAGCCCAGGCGACAGAGTGAGACTCCATCTCAAAGAAAAAAAAAAATTAGCTGGGTGTGGTGGTGTGTTCCGGTTGTTCCAGCTACTCGGGAGGCTGAGGCAGAAGAAGCACTTGAACCTGGGAGGTGGAAGTTGCAGTGAGTCAAGATTGCACCACTGCACTCCAGCCTGGGTGACAGAGACTCTGTCTCAAAAACAAAAAAAAACAAAAACCAAAAAAACAGTATAACAACTATTTTCTATTTTCATAGTATTTACATTGTACTAGGTATTGTAAGTAATCTAGAGATGACTTAAAGGAAGGATGTGTGTAGGTTCTATGCAAATACTACACCATTTACTGTATGAGACTTAAGCAATCTGGAGTTTTGGTATCTGCAGGGGGTCTTGGAACCAATCTCCTTCAGACACTAACATTTCTTGACATACGTCAGACTTGTCTCTAAGTGTTTATACCTATTAATTCATTTAATCCCAGTATTAACCTCACAAGATGGGTAGCACTATTATTTCCATTTTACAGGAGAGAAAACCAAGGCCTACAGATATAACTTGCCCAGGACTAAAAAGAACCTAGAATATAAATCCTGTCTGGCTCCAAAACTCAGGGCCTAACCTCACCTTGGAGGGCTGGGTAGCTCTGACAGACCCACAGCTTAAGATACCTTTGGCTAGGACAGCTGGCCCTCTGCCACCTTTTCAGGAAGCAAGAGAGTCTAATCAGTGGTTGTCAACCACAGCCCAGCCTCACTCCACAGCAATGAAATTGGAATTTCATACAGCTAAGACTGCAGGCTTTTTTTGTTTTTTGGTGAGACAGAATCACTCTGTTGTCCAGGCTGGAGTGCTGGAGTGCAGTAAGGCAATCACAGTTCACTGCAGCCTTGACCTCCCTAGGTTCAAGTGCTCCTCCCATCTCAGCCTCCCTAGCAGCAAGGACTACAGGTACATGCCACCACACTTGGCTAATTTGTGTTATTTTTTTGTAGAGACAGGGTTTTGCCATGTTGTCCAGGCTGGTCTCAAACTTCTGGGCTTAAGCGATCCTCTTGCCTTGGCCTCCTAAATTGCTGGGATTACAGGCCTGAGCCATGATGCACTTGGCCAGACTGTTGGCTTTTACACCCGAGAGAGCAAGGAAAAACAAAGGAGTTCTCCCTAGCCCCATCCTGCCTTCTCCACATCTGAGGGCGTGCAAATCCTTAGAAATGTCCAAATATTGGCCACAGCATTTAAAATCACCTCTGAAGACTTATCACGGTGACATCTCCAGCCTTCCTCACTGCAGGTAACCCTTAATCTTACTGGTCTCCATGCAGACTTCCCTTGCCCACCCAGCCCCCTCTCGTGCTTAGGGGTATGTGCGTGTACCTGCATGCATGTGTGCAAACCTGAGAACAAGAGAAGAGGTTTGTGTGTGTTGTGGAAGGTGGTGGGAGGTGCTTGAGGGAACACTCTGTGGGAGATACCAAGATCCTGTTTGTGGTTTTTGCTTTTAAGGCTGGAACACCTTGGCAACCACATCCATCTGAATTAACTCCCTTCAATAACTCCCCCTGCCAATTGGAGACTTTTGCTATGGACTCACCACGAGATCCTAATTGAGACTGAGCTCATCCCTGCTTGTAGCCTGGAGCTCAACCTCAGGAAAGCACCTAAGAGCTTCTCCCCAACACCAGCCTCCTCCTTAGATCCCGCAGTCCCCACCCCACCCATCAGGGATGCAAAGAAGGACACAGGGAGGTAGGCAGTCTGCCTGGAGCCCCAGACTGCACTGAGACACTCCTCAAATCAAGGAAGGGGTAGCCTCCCTCTGGGGCAAACCTCACATTTATCTCACTCGGATCTGCCCTCTTCACACACAGACTGACCAAACCCAGGAAAGGTTATTTCAGTTTGGAGAACAAGGGAAACATCCTGCATGCTAACAGGAAACAGCAGACATCCCCCCATCCTTCTCCTCCAGGATCTTTAGTCTCTACCCCTATCCCTGGAGGGAACCCAAGACCTCCAGATCCCGGAGAGGCTGTGCTGTCTAGTTACAACTCTGAGAAGCAGAGTTGGAGCTGGCTGGGAAATCCCCATGAAGGAGAGAAGAGACACTCCTGGGCCTGGTGTGTGGAGTGGCCTTGAGCTGAGATCCTGATCCTCTTGCCAGCCCCTCTTCTCTACCCCTGGGTCAAGATTCCAGCCTGGGAGTCCTGCAGCAGGACACCACCTTTATCCTACCCTTCACAGAGGTTTACAATGCCTGGGATCTGCTGTTGAGTCTCCAATCACAAAACATCACTTTGCTCTCCTTCCCCGTGGAGGGAGCTGGCGTGTCTGAGGAAGGCGGGGAGCTCTCCATGCCCTGCCTTCCGCGGCACACATACCCAGGGTGACAGCTCCCTTTCAGGACTTGATGGAGAGAGGGCAACCAAGGTAAACAGAGCCAAGAAACTGGCAGACAGGGAGAGGTACAAAGAGGGATTATGCTTTAACAAAGGAAAGAAAATTAGTGAACAAGAAAAAGATGAGAAAGCTGTTCAGAGTGCTGGAACAGGTCAGAGGGTGAGAAAAGGAAAAAGATTTGCCAAAAAGACCAGCGATGAGACAGGATACAGGGCCTGCAGAATGTAAAGGAAAGGGCTTTAAAGTTGGAGTTGGGCACTGATTTAGATCCTGGCTCTGTCACTTACCAGCTGAGAGCTATCACGATGAGGAGAGGAAACACTGAGTAAAGGGCATAAAGCAGGTGCTTAGAAACAAATACGAACAAATTAAGAGACACTTCACACCCTTAGAATGACTATAATAATTTTTTTTTTTTTTTGAGACAGGTTCACTCTGTGGCCTGGGCTGGAGTGCAATGGCATGATCATGGCTCATTGTAGCCTGGACGTTCCAGGCTTAAGCAATCCTCCCACCTCAGCCTCCTAAGTACCTGGGACCACAGGCATGAGTCACCGAGCCCAGACCCTAGTAATTTTTAAAAAGGAAGTAAGTGGGCTGCACACAGCGGCTCACACCTGTAGTCCCAGCACTTTTGGAGGCCAAAATGGGAAAATTGCTTGAGCCCAGGAGTTTAAGACCAGCCTGGGCAACACAGCAAGACCTGTCTACAAAAAATAAAAAGACAGCCAGGTGTGGTGGTGTGTGCCTATAGTCCCAGCTACTCAGGAAGCTGAGGCAGGAGGATGGCTTGAGTCCAGGAGTTCGAGGCTGCAGTGGGTTATGAACACACACACCACCGCACTCCAGCCTGGGCAACAGAGTGAGACCCTGCTTCAAAAAAAAAAAAAAAAAAAAAGGAATAAGTGTTGGTGAACATGTGCAGAAACTGGAAGCTTTGTGCAATGTACCTAAAATGGCACAACTGATGTGGAAAATAGTTTGGGAGTTCCTCAAAAAATTAACATAGAATTACTTTATGACCCAGCAATTCCACTCCTAGATATTTTCAATTCCCAAAAGAATTGAAAATGAGTATTCAACACTGATCTGTACACAAATGCTCACAGCAGCAATATTCACAATAGCCAAAAGGAGGACATAACTCAGATGTCCATTAACTGATTAATGGGTCAACAAAAATGTGGTATGTCTTGTAATGAAATACTGTTCGGCCATAAAAGAAACAAAGTGCCGGGGCTGGGCCTGGTGGCTCACTCCTGTAATCCCAGCACTTTGGGAGGCTGAGGCGGGCAGATCACCTGTGGTCGGGAGTTCAAGACCAGCCTGACCAACATGGAGAAACCCCATCTCTACTAAAAACACACAAAAAAATTAGCCGGGCACGGTGGTGCATGCCTGTAATCTCAGCTACTCAGGAGGCTGAGGCAGGAGAATCGCTTGAACCTGGGAGGCGGAGGTTGTGGTGAGCCGAGATCGTGCCATTGTACTCCAGCCTGGGCAAGAAGAGCGAAACTCAGTCTCAAAAAAAAAAATAAGAAACAAAGTGCTGATAATGCTCCAACATGGGTGAACCTCAAAAACATTAGGCTAAGTGAAAGAAACCAGACAAGAAAGGCCATATAATGAATGATTCCATTATATGAAATATCTGGAATAGTTAAATCTACAGAGACAGAAAGCTGATTAGTGGTTGCCAGCGGGTTGGGGTGAGCATGGGGGAAGGAATGGGGAGTGACAGCTTAATGGATACAGGGTTTCCTTGGGGGTGCTGAAAATGTTTAGGAACTAGATGGAAGTGATGTTTCAACAACTGGATGGGGAAGGCCAGGGTCCTCCACTGGCCTGGGCCGCAGCCCCACTGTTGTCCCATTACAGAGTGGGTCTGCAGGAGGATCTCTGGGTCCTTCAGCTCACCGTGTCAGGTTTAGTAGAGCAGCAGCTCTTCCTGACACACTCCTAATCCCCCTGTCGTGCAGCTGGTTGACTAAAAAGAAGACCAGGACAGATTACTCAACCCCCAGTCACCAGTAGGCAGAAATGCCCAAAGTTCCCCAGCCCAAAGCAGGGCACAGGTGGGCTACACAGGCACCACTGCTCCTCTACCAATCAGGGCCATACATCTTGTTCTACACAAAGGCTGGGGGCTAAGAAGTGCTGATGAATGTCTGGATGAGCCACAGCTGGGATGTTCTCTCAAGTGTCCAAGACCCAACTTTCCCTATTCCTCTTCCTGCTCCAGTGAGACCTACCCTCAGCCCATGCACACCTAGGGGCTCCCCTCCACATGGCGTTGGTGGCACTCTGGACTCACCTCCCTGGCCCCTTTCACAACACTAAATTAAGCTGGATTAGGCTCTCTGCCAGATTATAAGGAGCTGCCGGATCAGGGCTTCCCAACCCTGGCTCCCATGGCCTTCCTGGGGCTCCCACCTCCTCCCAGGGCCTGAACTCAGTGTCCTCGTGTCAACCCGGCCCTGGACATGGGACACCGGTGCTTCCTCTCACACACTAGCCCAGCAGCCTGGATCCCTGAGATCCGGGAGGCACACAGTAGACACTGTTGGGACAGAAAGTATCCAGGCTTAAGTGAAGCTCTGTGGAGGGAGGGGAAAGGCACTAGCTATGTAAATTGGGAAATGTGAATCGTGGTTCTCTTTCTTCATAATGTAAATGCATTAAGCAGTTTTCAAGATGGACCACAGAAACAGCTGCCACTTGCAAGGAACATGTGCTCCATACCTGTGCTCCCAGTTGCACAAGAGATCTGTGCCTCTGACCCTCCTCCTTCTGGGGCAGGCAGCCCCTTCCCAGACTCACAAAGAACCCCTATTAGGGTCCCCACAGCAGGCTGACAGGGAGGAAGGAACCTTCTCTTGTTACCATCTGCTCAGGATTTGGAAAGACAATATAAGGTCACTCTTAGATGGAAAAAAAACACAAAGAAAAAGTTTTGAGGGTTCCTATGCTTCCCTTTAGGAAAGCAGGGCAGCCCAGTCATCCTGACAATGGAGTCAGGTGTCAACCCTGGCTTGTCTATGGGTCTAGACAAGCAGGCCGAGGCCCATGCAGAACACGGCTCCTGGGAGCAAGGTCTGGGCTTCCAGTGGGTCAGAGCCCAGCAGGCGAGTGTGGCCCCAGGGCTGGCAGGCCTGGGTGACTCAGCAGAGATGCTTCAGTCTGCTGACTGCTACCCCGTGACTCTGATTTCAGTGGCCCTCTTGGGATAAAGAACGCTCAGATTCCCTTTTTCTACTCATTCCCAGATGGAAGGGGAGGTCAACCAGACTAGGATGGAGAGGAAAGCCTATGGCCAGCTAAAATCCTTCAACCCAAAGAGGTCATGTGACCTTACAGTAAAGCTGGGAGAGAAGGAACCTGTCATTTCCCGTACCAACCCAACATTCCAGCAAGAGCAGGCTGGAAAAATTATTCCAACCCTTGGTCCTGAAGTCGCAGGCTTCCCCCATTCCATTTTCTCAACTCAGCAGGAATAGGCCCGTGGGGCTGGTGGCTCTCTGCCTTCCTGGTGAGGATATGTGGGCACAGGAAGCTGCTCACTCCAGCTCTGATGTGTGATCACAGCTGACCCGGGTGCTCCCAGGTGGGCGAAGGGGTGGGGGTGGAGAAAGAGCCTACCTATCGGTTTAATTGGTGCCTGGGAGCCTAAGCGGCTTTTCTCAAGCGGGCAGGCACCACGTGCTTAGATACTGAATGGGGCACATGTGGGGCAGTATGGACCTGAGTCACTTCGCCAGGGGCACAGCGGGGTGACAAAATCCCCGTAGCAAGGCCCCAGCTACCACATGGGGGATTCGAGGGGCAGAGCATGCCCTCAGTAGCTTTAAAAGGCATCTCGCTCTACTACAAGGGGATTTCAGGTGCAAACTACCGAGAGACAGGAAAGTCACTCACTCATCCTTTCAGGCAGCACCTGCTCATCTCCAGGCCGTGTAGAGCCAGCTGCCTATTATCAGTTGACACCAGGTAGAGGCTTCCACCTGCCACCTCCTGTAGCCAGCAAGTTCTTCCTTCTGCCCTGACCCTAAGGGCTACTCTCTTGTCCTGGTGGAGACACCCCTCTCATCTAACCCTTGGCTTCTAGCCCCTTCCATTAGGGCCACCCCTCAGTTCTGATGAAAACTACATCCTCCACTCAGCGTCTACCCTGTGGAGAACAAAGCACTTTTGTCCAGTAAATGTCCTGCACCCTCCTAGTCTCCTCACACCCACAGATCCCAGTTGGGGCCCTGAGCTGCCCTCTCATATTCAGGTTTTCTCCATTCTCCATCCTCTGAATTCCCTAAAAACTCTCAGTCCCCAAACATTTTACTCCTTATGGCCTCTTCCACTGTCTCCCTGGGGTCAGCACTCACTGGACCTTCACAATCCCCATCCCTGTCACTGTTTCTCCATAGACAGAAGTGACCACAACCACGAACACCCCTCCACTTAATAAGGTGCCTGGGCCCCAGCTGAAGTGCCACATAGCCACGGTTTCTGGAGGCATCTCTGCCAGGGTTCACCTGCCCTCCTGCACAGGGCGCCCACACCCAGCCCCAGGGGCTCTCCCAGCATTTGGCAGCCTAAGGCTCCTCCTTTCTCCTACCCACAAACAGTTCTCTACACCTGGAGGAGAGCTCCCTGAGAGACTGGAGTGTAAGCAGAGCCCACCTGACTAACTGCAGAACAGGCCTTTCTCCATCCCCCAACTCCACCCCACCCAGTGAAATACTTTCCTTCCACCCACCAGGGGCCTCACCTGTGTGGGCACTGTTTCCCGAAGCCGCGCTGGCGACAAGGTGCCCGGAGCTCTGAGGCCCCAGCTGTCTGTGGAGTGCGTCGGGCCCCCGGGGTCACAGACCCTGGGCAGCACTGGGCTTGCTCCAGGAAGCCGGGGCCTGCGAGCAGGTGTGCCTGAGCTCCCAGGCTCTGCAGCCGCCATCTCCAGACTGAGGCACAGCCTGGGGATTAGGGGCGGATTGCTCTGGGAGATTTCCCCCTCCCCTGGGGCTCACGGGCTGCTCCTTCCCATCTGGCAGGAGACATGGAGGATCACCGAGAGGACCAAGCTCTGATGAGATGCCCCTCCCCAAGTCCAGCTGTTCCACTGTGAGTTATGTGCATAAGGATGCCCAGGTATGACCGACACCAATGAGGAGGGGTGGCGGGGGGGCAAGGGAGGTTGAAAGGGATGTGCACAAGGACACATGACAGGATGCACTTGCATCCTTCAACCACCCAGAAGACAGGCACTCCACCTTGCCCCTCCCATCTCACAGAAATGCCTCCCATGATCAGAAGCTCCTCTCACAAACAGAGCAGTCTCATGGATTTGGAATGGAAGTGAGCCTCCCAGCCAGCCTTCCAGGATAGGGAAGAGCTCTCCAAAGCCAAAAAGACTGGAGCCTGGAGGGGGGCTCCCCAGCAGATCCTAACACAGCCAGCTCCAGCCAGAGTCCTCTCCTCCTCTCCCTGCTGCCCTGCCCATTGGCTTAAGGCACGATCACTTCCAAGGCAGTTTCTCTACTCCAACAACCACCTGGAGGAAGCTGACAGCAGCCAGCCTCACCAGGGAAATTCTTCTGCCCTGAGATCCTGTCCCAGAAATCCAGTCTCTGCCCTGGACACCAATGGCCACTTCTGCACTAGCTTCTGCTTCCCAGTCTCCGCCAGCATTGCCCTGGCAAAAACACCCAAGATAAAACACAGATGGCAAACTCACGGCAGTTTCTTCCTCCTTGGACTTCATCTCGACAGTCCCAGCAGGAAATTCTGTGAGTGGCCAGCAGAGGGGGACAGAGGTCCACAGTTGAGGACAATGAGCAGTGAGCAGTGTAAGCGAGTGGCCCGCTGAGTCCTGGGGCCTGCTGGATCTCTCTAATGGCAGCTTCCCACAGCAGAACTGTTCAGAAAGACGTGGATTCTGCACCCACTTGAGCCTGGCGAGGGACTCCGGGCTTAAATAATGATGGTTAACACACGTCACGTTGATTGGGTAGTCCCAAATTCAAGAAGGTGTAAAGAGATAAGGGCCCAGTGCTATCTCTGGGAGCCAGTGCCAGGGCTTGCAGCCAAAATCACCAAGATCAGGAGTCCTCATACCCTGGGCTCATGGAAACTATACAAACATTTGTGGTTGGCTGATGACTTGGGGTTTGTGAGCACAGAAGCCTGGCAAAGCATATTACATAGGTCCCAATTTCTGAGGCCAGCTCTGACCTGTAGGGCCAGGGAACACTTCTGGCTGTTCCCCTACTTCTGTAAACGCTCCCCCTCTTATGGTACTGGATCTTGACTTTATATGTTGGCACCAAGCACTGTTCTTGTATAAGGGTTATTTGTAAATAGGTCTTATGCCCCTATTAAATGATAAGGCAGGGATCAGATCTGATGTTCATCTGGACCCTTCGCTGTGCCTAGCATAAGACTGATCCTCCCTCAACACTGACATGGTAGAATGATGAAATGATCTATCTCATTTAGCTGCCATGAAAGGCAGTCTGGCCACTGCAGTTCTGTCTCAGGTAGCAACAAAGACAGCTTGGTCCTCTCATACTCAAGATACCCCTTCTTTTTTTTTTTTTTTTTTTTTTTACTTTTTGAGACGGAGTTTTGCTCTGTCACCAGGCTGGAGTGCATTGACGCGATCACGGCTCACTGCAACCTCCACCTCCTGGGTTCAACCGATTCTCCTGCCTCAAGTCTCCCGAGTAGCTGGGACCACAGGCGCGCACCACCATGCCCAGCTAATTTTTGTATTTTTAGTAGACAGAAGGGGTTTCACCATGTTGGCCAGGATGGTCTCGATCTCTTGACCTCGTGATCCGCCTGCCTTGGCCTCCCAAAGTGCTGGGATTATAGGTGTGAGCCCATGTAAGCCCATGCCCAGCCCAAGCTAAGATTTTTAACTTCTTCTTATTAAGCAGAGGAAAAGGAAGAGAAGGCAGTGGCAGCAGGAGACAGGTGGGGAGGGGCCGAGTGAGCTGAGAGCCCTGGGGTTCACTCTACATGGTAGGTCTCTCTGTGCTTCCTGGGATCAGGAGGGCTCAGAAGCAACAGAAAGAGTTTCCTGCAAGGCCACGTTGCACCACCAAAATGAACTGGGGATAGGTGCCCCCAACACAGGCACCTCGTAGTTCCCTAACGGGAGGTTTTAGCTCCAATCCAAGAGCGGCTTACGCATCAGCACAATAACTGAACAGCAGGAAACAGGGGGTCAGGAGGGAACTAATAGTCTGCTAGGAGAAAAGTAGCAAACAGGAACCAGGGGGATGCCTGCCAGGCAAGTTAGCAGGAGAGCAATGCTTTTCTGAGCCTGCTCTTTTCTTTATACATGAGACGTGTTCCCAAATCTGCCAAGGACGCAGAGCTTCCTGTGGTGGGGGTGGGGAACAGACAGCCCAAAGCATGGTGGCATGGTGGGAAAGGCCCTGTAGAGCCCTGGGTGCGAGACTCACTTCCATGCTTTCTAAGTGGCCTTGGTCAAGTCACTATAGGCGCTGAGACGGTTTCCACAAATGTGATGGGAAGATGGTGTAAAGAGAGGGGATTAAGGTGAATGTGTCTGGCAGGAAGATGTGCCAGAGCTGGGCTCACTGGGCACTGAATGAACTTTTCAGTGGCCACAGAGTGCTTGGGAGTCAGAAGACCTGGTCTAAATCCTTACCCTGCCACTTGCTAGCTATGCGGCTTCCACGTTCTGTCCATGCCACTTCACAACTGCAAGGAGGCAGGAGCAACTACAAAGCAGCAGCCTGGGTGAGGCGGCCTTACAGAGTGAGACCAGTGGCATCAGGAGATGGAGGAGAGGGTGAATGAGCCAAGCCTTGGAGACTCTGTGCAACTGAGTCTCACTTCTCCTAGCTGCAAATGGTACACAGGACCATTATCTCCCAGGACCCTCGTGCAAACGCATGACACTTTCTAAGTTTTATTGAAATCGGTGACTTGTCCTGAAGCTCCCTCACCATGGGTATATGTGCACATGCATACACAAACCACAGTATTCCAGATAGTACCTGGAAGACTTGGTCTGAAACAGAAAAAGTCAAAGAAGTAGCTGCCATCAGGAGCAAAGTTAAGAGAGTGGCAGGCACACCTGGGAAAAGCTGCCAAGGGCACTAAAGCAGCGGGCTCTGAAAGGACACCAGTCGCAAAGCAGCTCTTCTTTTGCAAAGAAAAGGAGCTGTGGAGTAAGCCGCATCCCCTGTACTTCCTGATCAGTCTTGGACACCCCTGGGCTGCCTCCTCTCTGGCCTGGCAGAGATGGAGGCCACATCTCAGTGACACAGAGTGGTCACTATCAATTCACAGGATGGGCAGCTGAGCGGTGGCAGGGGGTCTCTGGCTTCACTCTTTCCACCCATCCAAGTTAAGCCTGAGGCGGGGGTGACAGATGGGCTCTTGTCATCTTAGAAGGGTGGACTGGAAGGAAGCCCAGGTCCTGGGCACAGGCTCTTCTCTCTGCACGTCTGGAAGGTCTCAGCCCTTTTACTGGGTTCCCCTTAGTTTAGTTTTTTCTTCTATATCCTTCCTCCTCTTCCCTTAATTTTTATGCCATGCCTCTTCTTTCTTTAGTACTCTTTAAATCTTTAAATCTTAAATTTTTTATTTTCCCTTCCTTTGCCTTGTTGTTATTCTCTCCCTGCTGCCCTTTTAAAATCATCTTATTTTTCTTGTTTTTTTCTTTTAGAGACAGGGTCTCATTCTTTCCCCTAAGCTGGAGTGCAGTGGTGTGATCATGGTTCACTGCAGCCTCAAACTCTGGGGGCTCAAGCGATCCTCTGCCTCAGCTTCCCAAGTAGCTGGGACTACATGTGCATGTCACCACACTCAGCTAGTTATTTTATTATTATTATTATTTTTTAAGAGAGACAAGGTCTCACTATGTTGCCCAGGCTGGCCTCGAACTTCTGTCCTCAAGTGATCCTCCTGCCTTGGCCTCCCAAATCACTGGGATTACAGGCATGAGCCACTGCACCTGGCCTACTTTTCTTTCTCTTAAAAAAAAAATCACAAACCACACATTTTGAAGGGTGGGAAACTGGAGAAGTCATAGGCTTTAGGAGCAAAGAACCACGCAGAAAAGCAGCTACATTTAGTAGCTTAGAATACAAGGTGAGGCCTTAAAAAAACCTCAGGCCCCAAATGTGCGGTGAAAATCTCCCAGTGAGGATTCTTCTTTGAAAGGCTGGCAGCTTCTTTTATGCTCACCAAGCCTGCTTGGAAATGGAGGTTTGCAAAGTGGTCATTATTCAGAGGTTCTCTCCCCAAGTATTCACTTTCAGCCCAGCCAGAAGGTGCATCTTCTTAGAAACACACATGACCAAAGAGCTCTGCTAACCCCCAGGGAAATGCGAGAGGAAGGATAATATTCTTCAGCGTGAACGGCAGCAACCAAGGTGGGCAGGCTTCCTAGGAGTATGTGGATAGGCACAGCTGTGTGAGCTGGGAAAGCAGACAGATCAGGTCAGAGTGGAGGAAGATGCAGGGCAGCACCCACATGCACACACCAGGGCCCCTTTCAGCTGCTTCCAGAGAGGGAGCATGCCATCTTTCCTGCTGGTCCTCTGCCCGTCTAATGCCAGACACTCCTGTTTAGGTGGTCCTTCTCACAGACATGAGCCCAGATGTTGGGCAGTGAACAGAACCACTTACCTAGGTCACTTTTAGGCAAATCAAAATCTGTACCAGGCAGGTAGGAAAGACGGATGATTTCTTGCCTTTACAGTCACTTGCCCTGGAGGAGGCTTTACTGGCAACAGGCCCGAGAGAAAGTGACCCGGAGAGGAAGCCACATTTCCTTTTTGGGCAACTTTTAGGAAGCAGAGCACCCTCGACCCCATCCTGCTTGCCAGGAATAATTTGGAATCATTCTTTTCTAAAAGCAGAGGATTGAAACACTGAATTCTAGTGTGCTCCTGCTGACTCAAGGGCTCAGAGCATACCATGAGCTGATGTGACTAAATGAGAAATGTGTGTGAACGCATTCTGCAAACTGTAGCTTGCTGTTCAGCTGACTGTTGATGCCTGGAAGGCTTTCAAAAGGACAGGAGTGGCACCTCTTGGGGGGCATGCCCATAAGCCATTGAGGCCCTGAGAAGTCAGTGGACAGGCATGGGGCCCAGATTATATTTGGATCTGAAACTACCTTCTCAGGCAATGAAGAAACCTTATATAATGAAGTTAATGTTACAGAGCACTTGTCTTTCCAGGGCAGGATTCGTCTTTCCAGCTGCCCAGAGGAGGCCTCCTGGTCACAGTATCACCTTGGGTCTGATTTAGCTCCTGCTGAGCCTGCTGAATTATTCACTAGCTATGGACACTAGCCCAGCTCTAGGGTCCCAGTGGTGGGGTATCTGGAGAACTGTAAGGAAGAGGAAAGGGAAAGGAAGAGTGAGAACTCCCAGAATCAGATCTGGAGGGGGATCGAAGAGGACAAAAGCAGCAGGAGGCAGGAGGCCTCTAGGTTGGCATCTGGAAGATTTGGGAAATGGGCTAGGGGTCCAAGAGCCTGTCCCCGGACCGAGAAGAGAGGTAGGAAAAGGCTACTGTCCCCAGAAGCGACACTCACTTCCCCCAACTCCCTACTGCAGCTCAGGGGAGCTTCTGATTCCCTAGGAGCCTAGAAGAAATGCAATGGGGTGTGTACATTCATTTTTGCTTCTATTTCAGAGCCCTCTGCTCCGTGGTGTATAAAGAGAAAGCCCAAAATGTGCCTATGAAAAGGACAGGCAGAAGCACGGATCAGGTTAATGATACTGTATTTCCATTGCCTCATCTGGCACCAGAGGGGACTGGGGTCACTTTTCTCATCTCAGGGATGTGGCAGATCCAGGGAAGAATGTGCTGGGTAGCTAGGGAGACCTGAGCCAACTCCCATGACCCAGCCCACATCAGAAGCGCCGGCTCCTCACCGTCTGGAACTCGATGACAGCTACTCTTGCTGACTGCTACCAGCTCTGGCATAGGGGTCTGACACCTGAACCGTGAGCACACCTTCCCCTTGGGCAGCCTTGGAGAGCCCAGGCAGATACCTGGCTGGCCTCTCCCACCTGTGTCTGCAGACAAACAGCTTATTTCTCACTAAGTTTTCACCTGAGCTTGGGGACAAAGGCGTCAACAAGGCATGACCTCACATCTTGGCTAGGTAACTTGGAAGTTATCTAATTTTGCCCCCTGTATCCTGGCAATTTCTGTACTCCCAGATGCCAGAGCTAGTCTGGAGAATACTGGATATTTTCTTTTTTTTCTTTTCTTTTTCTGAGACTGAGTTTCGCTCTTGTTGCCCAATCTGGAGTGTAATGGCGCGATCTGGGCTCACTGCAATCTCTACCTTCCGGGTTCAAGCAATTCTCCTGCCTCAGCCTCCTGAGTAGCTTGGATTACAGATGCCCATCACCACACCTGGCTAATTTTTGTATTTTTAGTAGAGACGGGGTTTCCACATGTTGGCCAGGGTGGTCTCGAACACCTGACCTTAGGTGATACGCCTGCCTTGGCCTCCCAAAGTGCTGGGATTACAGGCATGAGCCACCGCGCCCGGCCGATATTTTCAATCTAGAAAGAAAGTCAGTGGGTGTTAGTGGGGAAAAGATGCATAAAGGCTAATTCTGGAGGCCAGTTACTTGCTGTCTGATTCTGTCTGAAAAGTCAAGAGGATGCTGCAGCTTATGATGTCTGGTGTCAGAGCTTTAGGTCAGACACAGAGTCCTCACTTTGGGCCCCTCTCAAGGGGCAGGACCCCTACAAGGCAAGGGGCTTCACCTGAACATGAGGAATTCAAATCAGACTAAAGGAAGAAACTTCTCGGATCTCCAGGCACAAGAGGATATACAGCTGTGCTGGGACCCCAAGGCCTCTGGGGAATAGGGGCTTTGAGTCACTGAGACAGGGAGCAGCAATTCATGGCAAATCACACAGCTGCCCTGCCTTGGCCTGGCAAGCCACTGGCAGCACAGGCACGGCCTTGAAAGGCTCCTCTGAGACTGCTGGTCTGGCTGCCTCTGGCTCTCCCTCTGCCCAAAGGACCTTTCCATGCAGAGAGGAAGAAAGAAGGGCAGAAGAGATGAGATGGAATGGGCGAGGGGAACAGAGGAGGCAGTTGCCCTCCACCACTCCTGGGTGTGAGGGAGGGCAGGCCAGCAGAGGCTGGCGCATGTACCTGCATGGTGGTGTGACTCAGAAAGTGGATGCATTCGTGTGAACATGCAGAGTGTGGCCCGTCTGGGCCCCTTCAGCCTCCCATGCAACCTGGTCTACAAGTTCAGATACATCGGGCGCCCGCATGGCCAGCTGGCTGAGCGGTCATGTTTGGAAACCTCTCTCAGCAGAGCCCGCCCCACCCACCTCTGAACCAGCAGACTCCCAGACATAAACAAACCAAGGCCTCTGGGCAGCTGCCAAGATCTATCTTCTTGGCAAGAGCCAGGGGTTGGGGGGGGGCCCTCACTCACCATCCTTCAGAGTAAACAGGGGTGCTTATTTATGCTGGGGCAGAGAAGAAATCTTGTTGGATAAATCTGGTGTGGGAGTGGACGGAGAGCATAGGGCATTCAGAGTCTGCTCTGGCTTAGGTGACGGGCTGAACTCCACTGGTTTCCCCGTCTGGAGCCTGGAGATAACACTTCCATGAGGCCACAGGGAAGCATCCAGTCAGGACATTGTCATCTCTCCACCCTCCTCACTTCACCTGCAGCATGAGTGGGGAGATCTTGGCCCTCTCTTCCTTCCTGCCTGCTCTCAAAGCGGGGCCTGTCATAAAGTCCTGTCCCCAGCACCTCCACAGTCTCCTGAAGCTGTCCAGAAGCCCTCCCAGCTCTGCCCCATGCTGCTTCTCAGCCACACTGCAGGAGGGGAAGGGGTGAGCAGGACACAGTCAGGGGCTGGCTGGCTGTAAACCCAGCACTCCTGCGCTGCATCCCCTTCCTGACACTCCATGCACAAGCCCAGGGGTCAGCTGGGGAGAGGTTCTGAACAAGGCGAGAGGGGACTGATGCCTCACCAGGCCTAGGAGAGATGACAGAAGGGGAATACAACCCTCTGACACTACATTTTCCAGGAACTGCTGTTAAAAAAAAAGAAAAAAAAAAAAAAAAGAAGAAGAAGAAGAGGGAGAAGAGGGTGGGGACCTCATCTGTTTTCTGAGGAGCCAGATGGCTCAACTCCATCTCCACTGGATGTATAACCAGTAGTTCCCTCTCTAGTCTCCAGAGCATGTGCCTCCCAGAGGTTAAGGCAACACACATATGGAAAACCTGCACTCCCTAATCACCTGCCAATGCCCAAGTGCACCCACAATTGATGACATTTTTTTCCCCACTTTACAAATCTAAGACAGAGACAGCCGTTACTTTTCTGTGTCACATACATACTAGAAAGCAGAATGGCAAGGCTGAGATGACGATTTTTAAAAATGGAGATAGGGTCTCAATCTGTCACCCAGGCTGGAGTGCAGTGGTACAGTCGTGCCTGACTGCAGCTTCAACCTCTTGGGCTCAAGTGATCCTTCCACCTCAGCCTCCCAAGCAGCTGGGACTACAGGTGCACGCTACCACACCCGGCTAATTTTTAAATTCTTTTTGTAGAGATGGGGTCTGACTATGTTGCCCAGGCTAGTCTCAAATTCCTGGGCTCAAGTGATCCACTCATCTCGGCCTCCCAAAGTGCTAGGATTACAGGCAGGAGCCACGCACTCAGCCAACAATGTTTTGTTTTTGTTTTTAAACAGGGAAGTAATTGAAGGCACAACCTCAAAGACAACTAAGTGGATCTAGCAGGAACAACCAACATCCAAATTACCATCACCAAGGCTGAGCTGCTTCCCTGGACCGTGAGCCCCTATCTGTCCCCCATCACACCCTGCTCCCCTTGGGGCTTGAGGTCCCCTACTTTCTTGGGGTGGGGCTGGGGTGAGCCTCTCCAGGACAGCTGAGGAACTTTAGCTGCCTCTAGGGTGTTTCGGTAACTCAACCCCAACAGGGCTGCTCTGGTCCGAAAGCCAGCTGGTGAGTTCTAAACAATGGCAGGGGGTGTGCGGAGAGGGGGAGGCTTATGAATTAAAAATAGATGCTAGTAACCGCCAGGGATCTTGCAGAGAGCATGTGGGGCTGTGTTTACTAGGGAGAGAAGAATACCTCCTATTCATGCCCAGAGATCCGGGCAGAACCACTACTGCTTCTCACACCAGCCCAGGGCCTCTGGGTGTGGGGGAGTCAGCTGACAGAGTAGGGTTTACCGATGGCTGGAAGACCCTTTTCCTCTGTGACAGGGAAGCACCTTTCTCTCCTTACGATCCTCAGGGCCACGCCCATTCCTGGAAGGATAGCTCCAGGTCAGGAAATCTAGGTAACTCAAGGGGAAACGGCAACCAAGAGATAAAATCATCCCCCTCGGGCTGAGCCAAACCTGCTCTCCATAGACTTTGCATAAAATGGTCCCCAGCTGGGTTCAGTGATGTCACCTCTCAGATGAGTCTCGGGTACAGACTAGGATCCCTTGTCTCCTTGCCAAGACCTAGCTGGGTGCCACAGACAAGCAGTCTCTTGATTCCCCTAGGCCTTAGTCTATTCATCTGTAAAATGGAGATAACACCTGCTCTGCCAACTTCACAGGTATGTTATAAAGATCAACCAGGTCATACACCTAACAAAGCTGAGGGTTCTAAAGAAGGATATAAAATAGTCACAGGAACAACCATTTCCCCCATTATCACCCTGAACCCAGAGAACTGTCCCCTCATCAGGTCACCCAAAGTCTCTGGGTCTCTTCTTCCATAAGCAGCAAAAAAAGAGTTCCTCCCTCCCATCTGGGTATCTCAGGCATGGTGAGCCACATGGCAGAGCCTCACAGAGAAGCTCCCCAGCTAATGTTTCCCCCAGGTCCCGCTTCCCCCAGGCCCCTGCAAACATCCAGTCTTTCACCAGCTTCTGTCAGTGCCCACTGCCCACCCCAACATCTTCCCCCTGTTCAGGAGGTCTTCATGGGAGCCCTAAGCAACCAAAGACAGCAAGGTTCACGGTTTCCCTCCTCATAAAATAGCTGCATACCGGAGACTCCTGCTTGACAGGATTTTTCTAATTTGATTTTTAAAATGTATTCATTGACTCACCCATGAGAGGTGGGCCTGGCTGCCTCTACACGCAGAGTGTCTGCTCATTAAGGGCTGAACAACCTGGTTCATTCTGCTGGGCTCCTCCAGCTCTCAATTTCACAAAGCCACGCCACCCTTTTAGCCAACGCGTGCAGAGCTCCTCACTCTGAGAACAGACTTCTCCCCACTAGAGGCTAGGCTTGCAAATGGTTCAGTCCCATCATTTTAAATACTATCTATATGCTGACAACTCCCAAATTTATGCCTCTAGCTTGGATCTCTCCCCAGAACTCCAGACTCGTACAGCTGACTGCTTATTTGGCATTTCCACGTGGACGTTTAATAGCCACTTCAAACTGAAGGTACCCCAAACGTAGCTCTGATTTCTGCCTCCCCACCTTACACCCCTTGCCAGGTACTCATTCCATTTGCCATCTTCCTTGACTCAGTTATTGGCCATTTCTTCTTTCTGGCTGCCAGGCCACAAATCTGTGAACCACATTTGACTTCTCTCTTTCTGTCATGCCACATAGAATCATCAGAAACCTTTGTGGCTTGATCTTTGAAACCAATCCAGAATCCAGCTACTCTGCCCCACCCCCAGAGTAGTTGGACAGCTTCTGAACCAGATGCCCTGCTCACACCCAGTTCACAGCACTTTGGGAGGCTGAGGAAAGCCGGATCACCTGAGGTCAGGAGTTTAAGACCAGCCTGGCCAACACGGTGAAACCCCATCTCTACTAAAAATACAAAAATTAGGCAGGCGAGGTGGTGGGCGTCTATAATTCCAGCTACCCAGGAGGCTGAGGCAGGAGAATCACTTGAACCCAGGAGGTGGAGGTTGCAGTGAGCAGAGATGGGTGACAAAGCAAGACTCTGTCTCAAAAAAAAAAAATTGGGATATCTTCACCTGGCTTAGCTGTCTCACAGGATTGCTTTAATGAATTCATGAAACAATGTCTACAAAAGCACTTTCTACGTTGGAAAAGTACAAAACCAAACCCGAGCTGCTATACAGTGCTGGACACACAGCATATACACAAATGCTTGTTGAATGAATGAACATCCAAACATTTTCAAATGTCAACACGCACAAGAACTTGAGAAACAGTCTGTGTTGATGAGAGGACAATTTAAAACTACATGTGGAGATGGATCTGCTCTGGTGATCATCTAAGGTAAAAACAACTTTATATCAGAGTTTCCCTTGGAACTTTGACGCTGGAAAACCCACGGGGCCTCACATGCCCCAAATGTAGAACTGTTTGGTCTTCCATCATGTCTCCTTCTCTCACTTCCACTTGAGCTGTCTTCTCTTTCATCTGCCCTCCCACTGGACCTTCCAGACTCCTCCTTCCACAACAAACAAGCTGCCTCCTGCCCACAGTCATGCACTTGGGCCCCTGCAGGCTCTTACTGCAGCTCCGCTTGCCCTGGAGCCCGCATTAATCGCAGTGATTTTTTCTTCCTCTTCCTCCCTCATTTTGTGCCCTCTGGAGATGGGACCAGCATTCTACTGTACTCAGTGTTGCTTTAGCCCGGCCTCCTTTGAGGTCCCTGCCATTGCACTCTTCTCCCCCACCCTCCAGTCATCAAAGCTACCAGCTGCCCTCCTTCCTGACCACTGTCCTAGGGGGCATCTCCATGTCATGTGGACAGCCCATCCCACAACCTAGCCTCTCAGCTCTTGCCACTGCAAATTATCTTTCCATTCATTCCTTGTTTGCCATGCTCTATGAGTATACTCGGACCTTTGTCTTCCCTATCCCATCCCCCAAATCGTAAACACCAATGCCCTCTCCTATCTCTCACTCCTCTTTATTCTTAACATACCTGCTCCCTCACTCCCTCAGTACCCCCATCTCCTTTTCTCCACATTCATCAGCCTTCTCCTATCCCCACCTCCTTCTCTGCTAGCCAAGATTTCAAGCATTCTCTGACCCAAACCCCCAACTCCTCTGTCACCCTTACATGCCCTCCCAGCAACCCCCAACCCTGGATTAGCCAGATAATCGTTCAGCTCTGTTCCTACCCTCTGGCTAGGACCACTACAGAGAAAACAATGTGCAACCAGTAGGGTGCTGCCAGCACAAATTACGAGCCTCTACAACACCAGACAGGTCACCCGTGAGTTCCTGCTCAGAGCCTTGCTCTGCCCCAAGCCAAAACTTTACAGCCCTTCTCGAGCCAGCCCTTCCCACCACCCCTACTATTCACAATAAACAGTTGCACTTTTGGTTTCTTCCCCCATAGAAAATAAAAACAAAGTAAGAATTCATTTCTGCCTCCCAGAGGTGACTCTCTGTGACCAAGGACCATGCTGACATCTGGATCTCACACCCTTTCACCTACTCACTGACCTCACCCCAGTGAGAATTCCCCTTCCTCACTGCTATCTTCGGTCTCTCCCTAATAGGGCCCTCTCCAGTCAACATGGAGGTGGGCTCAGGTGCTTCCTGACTCAAAAAAACCAACAAAACCAGACTGCCTCCACCTGATGCCCTCCTTCTTCCCAGCCAAGCTACACACCTGCCTCCACTTCCACCCTCTCCTTAATCCACAGAAGCTGGCTTTAGGTCATGGTTCCCAATGACAGCCACTGCTTGCTACTGCCTGTGCACATTTCCAAACCCAGATGTGACCTGCCCCTTCTATGCATTTCACTCTAATTACTTCCTCCTCCTTCAAGCTCATTTTTCTTTTGTTTTGCTGCAAGTTTACTTCTATCCATCTGACTGCTCTCTCTCAGGCTCCTGGTGCTTGGCCTGTCACTTATATGTCAGTTGAATCTGTCCACGGCCTCCTTCTCATTCGACACATCCTCCTTTGAAGACCTCACCCATACCCATGATTTCAACCTCAGTGCCAGCTCCCAGAGCACTGGCCCCGGTTCAGGACCCTACCCCACAGACCCAATTACCAGCTGGTCCTCCCTAGCTGGACAGCTCCCAAAGGCACTTGCAACTCAACAGGTCCAAAACTGAATTCATCACCTTCCCCTCAAAACACGCTCCTTCTCCTGTGATTCTTCAACTAGAGAATTCCCCCATTTCTTTTATTTCTCTTTATTTATTTATTTTTTTGAGACTGAGTCTTGCTCTGTCGCCCAGGCTGGAGTGCAGTGGCTTGATCTTGGCTCGCTGCAACCTCCGCCTCTCAGGTCCAAGCAATTCTCCTGCCTCAGCCTCCCGAGTAGCTGGGATTACAGTCGCCCACCACCATGCCTGGTTAATTTTTGTACTTTTAGTAGAGACAGGGTTTCACCATGTTGGCCATAGTGATCTTGAACTCCTGACCTCAAGTGATCCGCCCACCGCGGCCTCCCAAAGTTCTGGGATTACAGGTGTGAGTCACGTGCCTGCCCCAATCTACTCTTTATATTGCGACCTAGAGGGACCTCGTCCTGCCAGTTTCCTGCCTAGCACCCCTTGATAGCTTCACACTATTCCCAGACTCAACATGGCAAGGCCTTTTGTGATGTGACCTCTGCCTACCTGTCAATCCCCAAAAGTGCTAGATGCTCTGGCCATAATGAACCCCCAGTAGCCCCCAGCACCAGCTTGTGTGCTTTTGTACGTCCTAGCCCTCCCTTCCCCCTTCCCCTCTCCCAGTTCTTGCCTGGCTAAATTATTTAAGATTCAGCTCAATGGTTTCCTCAAACAGGTCTTTGCCAGCTCCTCGCTCTCTCCTCAAGTCCCCTCTCCCTTGAAGCTCCCACAGCAGCTCCCATCTCTCTGTTCATTCACCCACTCGTCCCCCTTCTAGAGTGAGCTCCACAAGGACAGCAACACTGGCTTGTTCATTCTTGTAGCACAAAATAAGGATTCAATAGATACTTGTTACATGAATAAAAGAATGAATATATAAATTCATGAAGTGCCAAACTAGCTTTTCTCCTTCCCAAATCACCCTTCACGGATTCCCTATCTTCTTTGGTTGGTGCCAATAGTAAAGATGATACTACTCCAGGCTCTATTCCAAGTATGTTATATATATTAACTCATTTAGTCCTACAACTGTACTATTATTATCCTCATTTTCCACTGGTGACACAAGCATAAAGAGGTTAACTGAGTAAGTGGCAGAACCAGGGTTGCTTCCAGTCTATGCTTTAAACTACTATACATATTGCTTCTTGATAGCCCATTTAAGGAAAACAAGTCAACATTAATACCAGTATGAACAAAACACAATTTTGAAAAACAAAACCCTGAGGAAACAAAAATTAGCCATCCTGGGGATCATCTCTTGTTTTTGGCCTAGTCATATCTGACTCCTTTAACCAAGGCAGATAACTATGCAGGCGGCAGGGTGTCAGGATCTGCCAAGCAGGGCCCCCGGTTCAGCTCCCCAGATCTCAAGGCCCCTCAGCAGATGGCCCTTGCCTCTGAGTCTCCCCCTGCCCCAGAAGGCCCACCTCACCTTGTCCCCGATGCCTTCGGCCTCCTCAGCCAGGAGGTACACGTTGCTACCATCGGCCAGCAGGAGAGCAGTGTCGGTGGTGGAGGAAGAGCGGGGACGGCACTGGTGCTGGTGCAGGATGGCGGCCAGGCTGCTGTCCTGGGGGGCCTTCCGCAGCAGGTGAGGGCTGCCACGTTGGGGCTCCAGGGAGCTACTCTTGGTGCGCCGGCTGCTGCTCCCGCTGCTGCCGCCCCCACTGCTGCTGTGCAGGCTGGCGCCCCGCTTGATGGAGGGCCGGGACCGGATCTGCTGCAGCACACGGTTGAAGGCAGTGGGCCGGGCAGGCAGATCGTGCAGGGACATGGCGTAGGAGACGCGGTGCATCTCCGGAGAGCGTTCCTTCTCATCTGGGGAGTCATGGTCAGACATACCCTGCTGCTGCTGCTGCTGCTGCTGGGAATCCTGAGACGTCTGGTGCTCCCTTTCCCGAGACCGACGGCGGCTGTGGAACAGGTGCTTCAGACCGTGGCCAAACATGGAGCCCTCTGACAGCTGCTGGATTTTCTGAAGGGGGAGAGATGAAGAACCCTGGTGAGTGGAAAGCTCTTGATTGCCTAGTCAGTGTGGGGTGAAGGTGAAGGGTCTGTCCTTCGTGGACTGGCATAGCCAATGCAGCCATCTGAACCTGGAAGATCTCTATAGATGGCATGTCGTGCATAAAAGGTCACTTTGTGAAAAGGTGGCAACCCAGACCCATCCTTTCATTCCCAAACAGATGTGCCCCCATGGTTTTCCACAGGACATTCCCAATCAAAATGTAGATTCAGAGTTTCTAGGAATGATACTCTCAGGGCTTCAGTCTGAGGCTTAATGGCATACATAGGTAGCACTTGGCTCATGGGGTTGTATCCCTCTACACGGATACCCCCAGCCCCAGTTCTTCCCTCCTTCCAAGTTAGACATCCCTTCAAGCTGTACCAGCTCTTTCAGGCCACCAAGCATTGATTTCCAAAGATGCCCAATTCCAACATTTGCCCAGGAAAATCAGGGTCATACAATCAGGTTACACTGTTGTAGCAGAGACTGCTAATTGCCTACCCAATATCTATTTCTCTTTCTTTCTTACCAACCAAACTGCAAGGACTTAACTCACCTTGCTAAAAATTCCTGCTTCATCAGACTCCCTTGCAGCTAGGAGTAGCCACATGACAGTTTGGGCCAACAAAAAGCAAGGTGAGTTTCTGGGAACACTTTTGCTTTCCTGATAAAGGCACTGGTCCTTTCCACATCTTCCCATCTGGAATGGGAATGCAGTGCCCGGAGATGCAGTGGCCATTCTGCAACCCGATGAGGGCCTGCACACAGATGGTGGAGCCCAAGGGACAGTCCTGGGAACTTGAAAGTCTATGGAGCCACCAAACCAGTTGTGAACATCTATCCTGGGATTCTTGTTGCATGAAATAAACCCATCTTTGTCTACACAACTCTAGTATGATTTTCTGTTATTTGCAGCCAATCTCATTCCTGATGCGGTTGGCAATGAAATAAACTTTACTTCTATGAGCAAACCTTGTGACATAGTCAGTAATGTGACCAATTCTTCAGCATACACATTGGAACAAGCTTTCCAAATGAGTGTCTTTCCCCTTAGACCCAAAGAGGCCCTGCAACCCAGTGCTGCCCTGGCCACAGCCTTTCCTCTCAGCCCTGTCGCTGAGATTCTCCAGCTGCTCCTCCGGCAAGACTGCTCCCAGAGGGGCAGCTGGATGGCCTGCCAGGGCGAGCAACTGTGGGATAATTCCAGACAGCTGCTTCTGTCAGGGGACGGCTTATCTGGCCAGGCTGAGCCCTCTATGAGAGCTTTGGAGCCAGTGGGAGGAGGGGTGAGACTTGGAGGACCAGGAGACACCTCACATTCTGCAGCTCCTTAGAGGAAAACTCAGGACCCAGCCATGTGGGACTCAATGAGCCATAGCAGGATTTCCTGTGATGAACAACCTACAATCTTACCAGGCAGCCTCAATCATTTAAAAAATGTTCCAAAAAATTACACAGACTGGATTTTCTTTTTTTTTTCCCTAGAAACAACCTTACAGAGCAGAAAATCTAGACCATATAAAAACCAAGAAAAAGCAACCTGACATGCTCTGAATGAGCTGACCCCACTGTTAGGTTACTTTACAACTCAGCCTTGAGTTTGTGCAGATGGCTGCACTTACAGCTGGATACAAATAACCACACCATTATGTATTTGTGTAAAATATTAGGATTTTCATTTTTCACCTCATTTGGGCATCCCCAGAATCTTCAAAGTAGGTAAGGCCCTTACATCACCCATTTTACAGACCAGATAAATTACATCATCACAACTCATCACGAACTAACGGTTTTTCATTTTAAAGAAGCTTTGTATCCTGCATTATCCCATCTGGTTTTCCTAAATAGTAACAAAACCAACAACTGGAACGTCTCCTTTTAGAGATGAGGAAATTAAGGATACCACGATTCCCTCTCAAGAACTGAATTCTGGGGCGGCCCTCGAGATGCTAAGTTACACAATGCCAGGTTTTCCCACAGGAGTTACCATCCCCTGGGGGCCAGCTTGAGGCAGGATCACAAGGCTCACCTGAATCGGTGCTGGGAAGAACCAAGATGTCAACTCTGCCATGGACTTGGAACGGGCCAGATCCTGCAGTCTCCAGAACAGGGACACGCCAGGACACCTCCCTCTTCCCTAGGCCCAAGCTGATGCGAGACCTCCCTCCAGGTACTGTGATGGGGCCAGCTGGCTCTGGCATTTGCCCAGCTGCCTCTGCCAAATCGTCACATTCCATAATACAAATTGTCTTTCTAGCATTCTATTCCAGGTCTCTTCCTCTTCTCCCCCCATTCCGAAACTGGCTTCTCCAACACTGAGGATCCACTCAGGCAGAAAGAGTTTCCTTTCTAAAGACTTCAGCAGAGGTCCTAGAGTTCTGAGGCATTTCTTCTCCCCTATCCCTGGGAGGCCGGTGGAGGTGCCAGGGAGAGCTATGGCAGCCACTAATGTCTGCCATATTGCCTTGGAGCCTAAAATCTTTGGTCAATTTGCTTTTAAAATTTATACAACAGCATTTTGCAAAGTGCATTCTGATTTATACTGTCATTATAATCTGACACTAGCCTAATCTCAGGAGCTAGAAATGTGAAACATCATAGCATCAGTCTATTTTGCAGATGAAGAAGCGGAAGCACAGCATAGCTAAGTGGCTCGTCCAAGCCACACAGAGAAACCCCCAACTTCTAACTGAATTTACCTTCATGGGCCCATACACCGATTTCTTTTTCTTTTCTTTTCTTTTCTTTTTTTTTTTGAGACAGAGTCTCGCTCTGTTGCCCAGGCTGAAGTGCAATGGTGTGACCTTGGCTCACTGCAACCTCCACCACCCAGGTTCAAGCACTTCTCCTGCCTCAGCCTCCCGAGGAGCTGGGATTACAGGCGTGTGCCACCACACCTGGCTAATTTTTGTGTTTTTAGTAGAGATAGGGTTTCACCATGTTGGCCAGGCTGGTCTCAAACTCCTGACCTCAGGTGATCCGCCCACCTCGGCCTCTCAAAGTGCTGAGATAACAGGCATGAGCCACTACACCCGGCCCCATACACTGATTTCAAGACTAAAGTAGGTAGGGTATTTGCATGCGTCCCAGAACAGTACCAAAGGCAGGAGCAAAACAAAAATGCCTGGGTCAAGGGTTGTTAGGTCCCATGAACTGCAGTCGTGATCTGCCCATCCCATGTTATAGGACAAGACCCTCAACTATAAAGTCTTTACTTCCCATCTCCCTGAGCTGTCCTGTAGGTGAAGGAAACCTAAGGAAAGTGACCAGGAGACCCCAGGACCTTTGCCCCAGCAGACCAAGGAGTCTATCAAAGTCTGTGGCAGGCAGGAGGGAAAGAACAGAAAAGAAGTTAAAGAACAATGTGCGGAGAGAGGAGATTGCTCCAAATGAAGGGGTTTTTCCTCACTTATAAGGTGCGAGGCGGGAACAGCAAAGTGACGCATGGGCTGGGCCGCTTCTTTATGTGGGTGTCAGGGAGGAGATGGTTAAGGAGTTTTGACATAACACAGTAAGCGTTAAAAAAAAAAAAAAAAAAAACTCAGCACATACACATAACCAGCTACAAGTTTCAGAAGTGAGGAAAACCATGGTGACTAGCTTAAGGGAACTTAGCCGCCAACGCAGCAGAAAGCACCACCTGCTCTGACTAACAGGTTTCAGCTCCTAAAATGTCACTTGCTTTTCCACATTGACTTTTGCTTTTCCCTGGCTGCCAGAAACCATTCTGGTGGCCAAATGAAGCCATGTAGTAGACAGCTGAGAGGTGGGACACAAACAGGGCTTTCATGATCCATAAGACCGAAGCAAGAAGTGCCGTCCCCAGAATTGGCCAGAAGGTAGTCAGAAAGGAGAGCCTCCCAGGGTGAGTTGCCCTGAGGAAGGAAGTGAGGGGAGTTGGCTGTCCCTCCCCTGGAACTATCTGAAAGGGCAGGAAGGACCCCATCTCCTTGGGTGACATTGTCCTTTCAGGAAGAAAGGGAGGACTAGATGGCTTCTGAAAGATCCTTCCTGAGAAGGCTGTGGTTTCTGAACAGTTGGGCTTCATCCGTCTTTCTCCCTGGGTGTGGGTCCCCCAAAGGGGAAGTTTGCTCCGAAATCTGCAAACACAGCTGCATAAATCCAAAACTAAAATGCCTCGGGGTACAGTGTCATTGGCACCATCTGGTTAAAAATGACCAAAAGTGGTTTCTAATTTTTACAGGTCCCCGTGTTCTCAACAAATCCCAGGAAAGCTTAAAGTCACACTAATCTATAGCTAATTATCCCACCTGGCAGCTGACTGCATAGCCCTTCCTCCTACCTGGGTTTGAAACTCCTTCCGCCCTACCAACAGTTTGGCTGTGAGGGTTCAGTGGGGTGACTGGGTCACCCTGAGCCTTTGCCAGCCTAGGTCGCCAACGTTCCTCTATTTATAGGGTCTCTATGGAAACAGGGCCAGCATTAGAGAACTAATCACTGTAAAAACCCACAGAGTTCTACTCTCAGGATCCAAAGTGGATTGAAGAAGTCTCCAATTGCCCTTAAGAAGCTCTGGGTGGGGAGCCTGGGCGGGAGCAGGAGCGGAACCATTACCCCAGGTTTGGTGCTGATGATCACAGTGGTGTACAGTAGGCAGCTGCAACTGCTCAGGCCCACTTGGAGTTTCTATTGGAAACCCAGTGATGAAAGCTTTTTGGAATCATTTATTTCTTTCTCAGCCTCACAGCTGACATTAAAAAAAAAAAGTCTCAACTCATGGGCACACAGGCAAATAATTCCCCCATTCTCAATTTTATTTTGATTCCTTTCTCCTTTATTGCTTAGAGAATTCTGCCTGGAGCCAAAGCAAGTGGGAAAAGGTCACCTCATCCACCATGTCTTTAGGCAGAACTGATTCAGCACACACCAACATAGAAGACTTTTATTAAAGTTCCCAGCATGGTGTGCCCTCTCTCTGCCTCTTTGCATCCTACCCATCCTTCATCACCTCGCCACTCCATAAAGACCTCTCTGATCACACCAGTCTGAAGCGATTTCACCCTGCTCTGAACACATAAGCGCTCATTATCTGCACCACTCATTTTGCAATTAATCGTGTACTGCCTTGTGACGTCGCTTCCAGTGCTCTCTCCAACTGTTATCCAACTTCTCACCTGCTGATGGACGGAACCTTTGAGGACAATATGAGTGACTGGACAGCAGGAGCTACAGCACCTACATCTGTGTCCCTAACATTACCTGGCAGAGGCCTCAACACAAACATGTAAGACTGCTACGTAAATCATTTGTTCATTTATTTTCTGAGCAGCCACTATCCAAGTCTCTACAAATCCATCTTACAAAGGTGATTTTAATCCTTAGATGGCTATCTTTTCCAAAGACATAACCTTTCACAAATATTTCAAATGCTCCAACAGCCTTTTCTTGTGTCTAACTCAGATTTCTCCTGCTGTAGTTTAAACCGTCTTCTCACTCTATTATCTTAGTAACTGCCAAGATTGAGTTGACTTGGGAGGAGATGAACACAGGCCAAGGAGCCAGAATGTGTGATGTCTTCAAGAATGGCTTAGGGAGGGCTCGGGTGGGGGGGCTCATGTCCTTATAGCCAGCTTTGTTTTCCCTGGTGGACATCACTCAGTTAACCTGGCTGGCATAAGGAAGCCTTTAGTCATTTGGTTTGAAAATAACTGTTCTTTTTTTTTTTTTTTTTTGAGACAGAGTCTTGCTCTGTCGCCTAGGCTGGAGTGCAATGGCGTGATCTCGATTCACTGCAACCTCTGCCTGCTGGATTCAAGCAAATCTCCTGCCTTAGTCTCCCGAGCAGCTGGGAATATAGGGGCACACCACCATGCCTGGCTAATTTTTTATATTTTTAGTAGAGACGGGTTTTCACCATGCTGGCCAGGCTACTCTCGAACTGCTGACCTCGTGATCCCCCCGCCTCAGCCTCCCAAAGTGCTGGGATTACAGGTGTGAGCCATTGCGCTCAGCCAAATAACTGTTTTTCTAGCACAGTCACAAAACATACCTGTTATCCCCAACAGCTTTGTTCTAACTTCTTACATGAAGAGAGACTTCAGTGTTTGGCTGACAAAGGTGGACCCTGTCCAGTTATGGCCTCATTCCAAAAATGTACCATGCTAGTAGTCTACGGGGATTTCAAAGGCAGATGCCATTTCTTAAGGGAGAGATGAAAACAGAAATGAGTTTTGAGTTGGCCTTTAAGACCACCACTGAGAAGCTGCCTGAGCTCTTTTCCCCAGCTCCTGATAACCCCATACTCTTTTAAAACTTCAACCCAAAATTTAGGTCCTATCAGATGTTTCAACTCCTTGTTGAAGGAAATTCTTAATGGGATTGGCAGTGAAGACACAATTAGATACACAAAAAGCAGCACATTCTGTAAATACTGAGCCTGCCAGACAGTTCCCACTAGAACAACTAGGGCAGCTGGGAATTAATCTAGAACTCAATATGTGGCAGGAGAACAGGGAGCTTCGTTTGCCACATGCTTTCCCATCGGTCACCAGTTCCCCCAGAGCCCACATACAGGGCTGCTCTGGATATTACTGAAGGTTGGAGGGGGTGGGGATGGGGCAATCCTGGGCCTTCCAACCCTCTGCCTGCCTCATAAGGTACAAGCGGGACAAAACAGATAACTTCAGCATTTGCACTACCCTCCATTGTTCCTGACCATTCTAGTTAAACAGGGCAAAGACCCTACAAAAGCACTTGCTACCTCACTCCCCCCATTTGGAAAGCCCCTCTTCTCTTGTTTGGTAATAAATGTTCCACCCCTTCTTTAAAATCCTGCCCTAGGCTGTGCACAGTGGCTCACGCTTTTAAAATCCTGCCCTACGCTGTGCACAGTGGCTCACGCTTGTAATCCCAGCACTTTGGGAGGCCAAAGAGAGTGGATCACCTGAGGTCAGGAGTTTCAGACCAGCCTGGCAAACATGATGAAACCCCATCTCTACTCAAAATACAAAATTAGCTGGGTATGGTGGTGCATGCCTGTAGTCCCAGCTACTCGGGAGGCTGAGACAGGAGAATCGCTTGAACCCGGGAGGCGGAGGCTGCAGTGAGCCGATATTGCGCCAGTGCACTCCAGCCTAAGTGAGACAGAATGCGACTCCATCAAAAAAAAAAAAAAAAAAAAAAAAAAAAATCTTGCTCTAAAGCCACCTCTTGCAGAACAACTTTCATGATAAACCCCCATAAGTTTCTGATTGCACTGCATGATGCATTAAGCACCCTTAAACTTATGTGTATTTCCACTATGGTTTTCTTGCAAGTATTTCATCCTATTTGACCTAGAAGCTCACCTGGAGGTGAGGCCAAATAACCAATTTCCCATTTCTTTGTTTTTAGGCATACCTCAATTCTACCTCCTCTGATGAAACTTACCCCAGGCATCTGGCTCCCACCTGAGATTGCAGGAATCTTCAAGCCTTAACATATCTACTGGGGCCTCAAGATGCAGCAGGCCCTCAGAGAGCCATCCCAACCATAAGCTCCTGGAGAGCCCCAGGAAATGCACACATCTTCATCCCACCCACGTTCTTATGAAGTAGTTTGTCTTCTCCTTCATTTAAAATATGAAGAAACTCTCCACTCCCACTGCTTCGCTTGACTAACATTTTAAAAAAAAAGGAGAAACTGAGACCTATAAATTTTATCAAAACCCTGAGCCTTGAAAAAATATATATATAAGAAATAAACAAATAGAAAACAAGCAGGGGCTTCTCGGGAATGTCAATTTTTTTTTTTCTTGACTTGGGTAGACGAGGTGTCTGTTTTGCTTCTGTTATTTAAACTGCACACATGTTTTCAGGCTCTTTTATAAGCATGTTTCACAATTTAATTCAGCAGCACCTTTCCTACTGAAGGTGGTCAGTATCTGCTGACTGCATGAACCCTTCTCTAGCGGGCTGTCCGCAGGAGCACTGAAGGAACACAGGCCACTCACAGTGGGAGGAAGCTGCCTGTGACCACCAGGAAAGGTGGAGAGCCAGCAGGGAGAACCACACAGGACTCAGCTGTGACTTTCTCTCAGATATCTGGCTTCAAATTATTTTTCCTGCTCTTCACTAAGTAGGCAGGAAGACCAGTGTATGGTGTGACTAGAACATGAGCTGGAACCCAAATGAGTCTTGAGTCAAAAGTGCTTCAAACCAGGAGGAGAATGATGGAATTTGGAGCTCCCCCTTTTTCTTCAGGGAAAGATATTAATACTGCTCAGAAATCTCCGGGGAAATTACTTACAGGGGCTTTTGTGAGAGGAAAGAGAACCTTAGGGGAAGTCCAGGGGGAAAGCCCGGGCCAGCATCCCCAGACACCTCCTTTCAGGAAAGGGTCAATTCTTCCCACTGCACAAGGGGTGAGAGAGGTGGGGAGGTCGGTAACTTCCTCCCATGCCTTCAGGCTTCCATCACATATCAGGACAGAACCAACTCACCCTTAAGCTTGGCCACTCATCCTGGGCCTCAGAAGTATCTACCACACATTCACACTTTTTTTGTTTTTGTTTTTGTTTTGAGATAGGGTCTTGCTCTGTAGCCTAGGCTTGAGTGCAGTGGCATGATCATGGCTCACTGCAGCCTCAGCCTCAACCTCCTGGGCTCAGGCGATCCTCCCACCTCAGCCTCCCAAGTAGCTGGGACTATAGGTGTGTGCCACTGCACTTGGCTAATTTTTGTATTTTTAGTAGAGACAGGATTTTACCATGTTGGCCAGGATGGTCTCAAACTCCCGGCCTCAAGTGATCCACCAACCTCGGTCTACCAAAGTGCTGGGATTACTGGCATGAGCCACCCACCGCTCCTGGCCCGTATGCTGTATTTTTAACAGGAATGTGTGTTCCCTGTCTGCAGTATTCCCCTAAGCTCCCTGTCTCCTCCCATATGCAAGGGAACTGGGTTTTCTTGCTGTAGAATTCTGGTGTACTTTTGGTCAGCCAGCACTCTCTGTGGCTTAGCAACCCCAGTATCTCCTCCCAACAAGCAGGGAATCTGTTAGCAGCAAAAGACTGGGCGATAAGGACAAATGAATCGAAACATGAACTCGAGTGGTTCAACAGGAATTCAAGCTGCAAGTGGCTGAAGAATGGGACTGAATTGTTGCGCTCCTGTTGGCAGGAGTGTCTACTGAGATTTTCCCCGAAGGTCCCACAGGTGTGTGGAACAGTTGAGAAGGCCCTCAATGTATCTGCATGAGCCTCCTGTGAGGCAATGTCCATTTTTAGGTTATTTTTCAATTACAGTTTTAAAATTGCTGCTTAACTACTACTTTTCACTGGCCCTTCCCACCCTATAATCACAGATCCCAGGGCACTGTAGCAGAAATTCACAGTGCACAGTAAGATGGTCCACAGTGCTAAAGGACCAGAGGCAGACCATAGGAGCCCCTGAAACCACGGACTGTCACTAAACACCATTCAGATCTCTTTGGCAAAGATAAAAATTCTCTCCTCTTCCCCTACCTCCCCAACCTCTATGGAGGTGCTTTATACAGAGTCTCTTATTTTTTTGTTTGCCCCAAGATGATTTCTTCCAATGCACTTAATTCATCACAGTGCCTGGAGCTGTCATGACAAAATAGAAGTGGGGCTAAGGTACCAAAAGTTATCATCTCCAAAGTTTAAAATGAAAACAAAAGCAAACCAGACTGCTTATCTGCCTTGACCGAACACAGGCATGAGGTAGGGAGCATTAAAAATTAAACACCCTTCTGTGGTACCACCAACAAATCTAAAACCAGTCAACTTCTACCCAGTTCCAGAGCCAATAATGGAATTTTTCTATCATTGGAAAACTGTAACAGTATTGGAAAATAACTTTTCCAGAAAGTTTGGAGGGGCTGGGCATGGTGGGCTCACACCTGTAATCCCAGCTTTTTGGGAGGCTGAGGTGGGAGGATTGCTTGAGCCCAGGAGTTCGAGACCAGCCTAGGCAATATAGCAAGACCATGTCTCTACAAAAAAATTTAAAATTAACCAGGCATGGTGGCATGCGCCTGTAGTCCCAGCTACTTGGGAGGCTGAGGTTGGGGAATCACTTGAGCCCGGGAGTTTGAGACTGCAGTGAGTCGTGGTCATGCCACTGCACTCTAGCCTGAGTGACAGAGCAAGATCCTGTCTCTAAATAAATAAGTTTGGACACTCTCCAATATTCTTAGTCCCTTTCCCCAGAAAAAAGCTTAGAAAAGTTGGGTGATTTGCCTGAGACCACACACCAAATCAAACTGTGAAAGTCCCCAAGTCACATCTGGTTGGAAGTCCCTTGCACCCGGTAGTAAACATGTTGTGATGAAGCAGACAGAGATAAACAGGAAA
Organism: Mandrillus leucophaeus; assembly: GCF_000951045.1. Lineage (NCBI taxonomy): Eukaryota > Metazoa > Chordata > Mammalia > Primates > Cercopithecidae > Mandrillus > Mandrillus leucophaeus. The sequence continues at coordinate 971,590 of NW_012104031.1, forward strand.
AGCCCTGCTGTTCCCCTGAGCTCCCACAAGCAGGCTGCCGCTGGGTTTTCTGCTCCTTACTGGGTCCACATTGCTGGGTTCAGTGGTATGTTTTATCGGGGGCGGGGTGGGGGGGAACCTTCTTTTCTTGCAACTGATTCCAATTCTGGTTGAGGGCAGTTCGGCAGTTAATACCAAATGTAAAGTTGTTACTACATCTGCCCCTGACCAGAACAAGGGCATTGCCAAAAAAGAAAAAAAAGAAAGATGATACAGGAGAGTGGAAACGAACAAGCTTAAGGCATCCCTTAAGGTGTCCCTCTACAGAGACACTGCAGCCCCCATGCCACGACCAACCCATCTTCCTCATGAAGGCAACTGGGGGAATAAATGGCGAAAGCAGTTTCCACTGCTGTCCTGAGTTGGAGAGTGGGGAATTTCCAAGACCGCCTCTGACAGACTCAGCTGAGGGTCTCATCTGGTCAAAGAATCAGGGTTTGCTGGACCGGTTCAGAATGAGGCTGAAGTCAGCAGCAGAAGGCTAGCCTCCTCCCTACAACAGCATTCAAGGGACCCCTTCCCCCTCACCATCTCACTTAAAACAGACACTACACCTCCTGACCACATGGGATGGACTCGCGGGTGACGGCAGAGATAAACACCAAGGACTCCCTGGGTCTGGCAAAAGCTCAAGCTTCCTGTGCAGAGACAGCCTATCCCACAGAGATCCTCTAGACATAAGGCTAGCCACGAAGCTCTGAAAAGGACAGCGGCAGAACCAGAGGTCAGATTTGAATAATTACTGCAAAATTTAAAAAATACACATAACAATAACCTAGTCGTCCCCCTTTTCACTCCTCCCCAAGGCACACAGACAGGTAACATACACAGGTAAGAGCACACACACTCACCTGCGCTCTGACTTCCTGACTCTGAGCCGCTCAGGCCAAATGAGGAATGTCATTGGCTTATTCTGGTGAGCTCCTTAGTGGCTGCTGCCATAGGATACAGGTTTTATTAAATGCAACGGAGTCCTTTCCGTTCCCCTAGCCCAGACCCCGCACCTTCTCTGGAGAAAATAACTGAGGCATCAATCTCCAAGGCATCTAAGTTCCTTCCTTGGGCTGACATCTCGCTCAGCCGGACGGTGAGCTGGCTTGAGAAGCCTGAGCCTGCAGTCCTTGTGGCAGTTCCGGCAAAGGTGCATTATTTATCTCAGCTGCTGTTTTAATTGATAGAGATATATTCAAGACAGCTCGCCAATTGTCTCGGCAACCTCAGGCCAGAAAATAAACATCTCCATGTGAACAGTTCTTTCGGCTTCTGGTTCTAGCTGCCGTCTCAGCATGTATGCAACTTGAACTGAGGCCCCAAACCAGCCCAAGCACTGCTCCACCACCTGTCAGTTCTCCACCCTGGGGGTTGGTTCAGCAGCAGGCAGAGAGATCTCCAAGCACTACCTTAACCTCTGGCTCCACCTAACGGCAGGAAATCCACACCCCCTGTTCACAGACCGGCAAACTGAGCTTCATCCAGGAAGGCGCTCAAAGATCCCGATGGGGCCGGCTCACGCCTGTAATCCCAGCACTTTGGGAGACCAAGGCGGGTGGATCACCCGAGGGCAGTTCAAGACCAGTCTGGCCAACATGGTGAAACCCCGTCTCTACTAAAAATACAAAAATTGGCCGGGCGTGGTGGCGCGTGCCTGTAATCCCAGCTACTCGGGAGGCTGAGACAGGAGAATCGCTTGAACTCAGGAGGCGGAGGTGGCAGTGGGCCGAGATCGCGCCACTGCACTCCAGCCTGGGCGACAGAACGAGACTCCGTCTCACGAGAAAAAAAAAAAAAGATCCCAATGGGTAGAGACTTACTCAGCAAGGAAAACTAATGGTCACCTGCTGTCCACTTTTTGGTTAGCATCTTGGATTTCAGCCCTTTGTCTGCGAATAGCACTTCACACATTATTCAAACAATCTCGGATGGGTGAGTCACTAAAGCGTTTGCTGAATAATGGGGAACAAACACAGAGGCCTGAAATGGAGCTGAAAGACAGAGGCACAAATGGTACCTGACGTCCCCCCTGGGGTGCCAGCCAAGCATCCGCTCATCCTCTCTGACCTTTGCCTGACTTCCCCCCTCACTTGTATCCTGTTAAAGCACTTCTGCGTGGAGTGGCAAGAGCTAAGTCGCAGGTTGGGCTTGGCGGGGGATGGTCTGCTCACCTTTAAATCAGGAGGCTTGCTTCGGGGACCTGGGTTGGGCGCCGCGGCAGCGCCAGCGTCTGAAGTTGACCCGCCAGCAGAGTTAGCACCCGTGGTCTCCCCAGGCCGGAGGTCCGCGCCCGGCAGGTGGGAAGCGGCATCTTCCAGCCCAGCTCCATCCTCTTCGCCCTGTTGTTGCTGCAGCTCGTCCGATCTACACCTCTTCATGTTGTATGTGGGTCGGCAAGGGGAATCTGTCCTTTCAGCGCGCCGTCTTGGGGAAGACCGCACCCCCTCTTATACTCAGAAATGAGGCCTGGGGTCTAAATTATTAACAAGGAGGGGAGATGGCAGACCACGATTTCTCGAATTAAAAAAAAAAAAATTCTTAAAGGCGGGTGAGGGAGGGACGAGAAGAGGGAGCCTTGGTTACAGCTTGGAATAGTTCATTTCGACCTGGGGAGCGAAGACAGGTCACAGTCGAGGCTGGGCAGCAAGAGTCCTTGGGCAGTCATTGCAGGAGGGAGAAGGGAGACAACCCCTGGCCCCCAAACTTTCTGCTTCAGGGCACCGGGAGGACGGAGAGGAGCTGGGCGGCACAGCGCATCCCTCTCGGCCGGCCGGGCTGCGGGGCGAGGCGGGGCGCGGGGCAGCCGGCCGGGCAGGTCCTAGTCGGCCGCCCTCGGCGCCGGCTGCTGCTCCCGGCCCTGCAACCGGCCCCTGCCCCGCATGGGCCGGCGGCGGAGGCCGCAGCGCGCCCGGCCCCCTCCCCGGCCCGCGCGCCCCGCACCCCGCCCGACGCGCTGCCTGCTGCAAAGCCGCGGCCGCGGCCCGAGCCCGCGGCGAGCGCGCAACCTACCCCGCCCGGCTGCCTCCGCCCGGGAGCGGGAAGGCGAGGCTAAGAGGGAGTGACAGCGGCAACCGGCCAATGGGAAGCCCGCGGGGCTGAGGGGGCGTCGCGCGGCCACGTTTTTAGGGTTGGTTGCACCGTGCGATCCCCCAGGAGAGGGCTGCAGGGCGATGCTGCTGCGTTTTTGCATTGCGGAGAGCGGGCTGCCGCGCAGGGGCCAGGGCAGCCGGCGTGGGAGTCGCAGTTTCGGCGCCAGCTTGAGGGACCCTGCCGAGGAGGGCTTGCCCGGGATTTCCTCCACCCATTCGCTTTATTTGGCGAGAAGGGGCACAAGAGGGATGTTTATTATCACTGCTTTTTGGGGCTCTAACTTTGCACCTTCTATCCGTAAGGGAGACACCTATCCCCTCTAGGATACTTGGTCTGAGTTAAACCTATGCCTACATTCAGAGCTGCAAATGCTAAGGGGAGGGGGTGTTCTCTCCTCACTCCTCATCGCCCCGTCCCCCGCTTTAAGTGCATGTTTCTTAATGAGACTTTACTTGGCATAATTTATGCTCAGAAATTGGGAAGAATTTCATATAAAAACACAATAACGTATGTGAGAGTTCCATACAAACTGCGAAGCAGCTTTTAAATAAGAAAGGGTATTAATGGCAGGAGGTTGCTACATATAGAAGTGTAGAAAAGGAATGCTGTCTCTCTTTGCATAAATCTCAGCCAAACTGCTGAGTAATCTGGAAGCAGAAGAGAGCAAACGTTGGGGTTACCAAGATATGGAGAGTAGTAATAATAACAACCCGATCTGAGTGTCTATTGTATGCCTCCTGTGGACACAAAGGATTTTACTCATCCAGCAACTAGTGGTTCTCAAATTGTGGTCCTTGGACTAGCAGCTTCAGCATCACCCGGGAACTTGATAGAAATGCAAATTCTTGGCCACCAGCCAGACCTACAGAATCAGAAGTAGTGAGCCAAGAAATCTGTGTTTTGACAAGCCCTCCAGGTAATTCTGACACACGCTACCCTTTGAGAACCACTGGCCTAGACAGTGAAGGGACCACACGGTCTCTAAAGGATTTTACAGTTTGCCCATCTCTTTCACACCCATCATGACATTGTAGCCTCACTTCAGTCTCACTAGTCGGAGTTTCTTGACTCTGTTCTGTCTTCTTCCCATTCCAACCACTCATTTTAATGTGTATCCTAGAAGAGACTAATTTGTTAAGAATTTACTTCAGCCAAGCAGCTACTTTCTAAACTAGGCAGCTCCACTTATAGAAGATAGGAATTTAGGATGGGCTGGGAATGTAGAACCACCCCCCACATCTACCACAAAGAATCAAGCACAATGTGGAAACACAAAGCTATAAGCCTTTATTTAGCATTTTCAATGGTGAGGGGATGGCAGGATGCCAGTGTAGACCGTGGGCAGGACTAGACAGAACCGGAGGGGGCAGGTTCCCATGGTGCAAGGTTTCAAGCAGAAGAATATACTGCTCCCTGCCTGACTTGGTCCAGGTAAGTGCAGAGGCCCCAAAGACCCTGAGCAAGTCTTGAGGGGCACGTGGTGGCCAGCAAATGGTGAGCATGCATTGACACATGTTCATGACCTAACTTGAAGCCAAAGGAAAGTGAGGGGATTTGGTTTAAGGAAGGGATTTGGTCTCGTTTAAGGAAGCAGAGAGCATTATAATTTTGAATTGTGCCTTGTTTCTATACTAGATAAAAGTTGGTCTTAAGTTTGGTTTTTGTATTATATACATACAGCATGACAGCCACATTTTCTACTTGCCATATTTGCAAGGTATGATTCAGGTCAGCAAAAAAGTCTGTGGTGTGTTTCATAAAATCAGCTAATACTTTACATTCCATTTTGGAGAGGCAGCATAGCATAATGGTTAAGAGCTCAGGCTCTGTGGCCAGACTGGCGACAAATCCTATCTCTGCTCTTCACTAACCATGTGAGTGGGAACAGGTTATCTAACCTCTTCATGTTCCAGTTTGCGGGTTATTTGGAAGTAGGGATAATGACAGTACCTACCATACAGGATGTTGGGTAATATATGTAAAGCACTTGGACATTGCCTAGCAAAGAGTGAAGGGCCATAGCTTTGACCACACATGTCATCCAGTTTCAAAAGCGTTGCACATTTCACTCCAATGCTTCTATCTTCGGGAGTTCAAATGTGTCCCACTGATTTCTGAGTTTCACTGAGTGTCATATTATGGAATAAATATGCTACTGCCAAAGAAGTTTGGATGAGAAGTCTGTGTAGAGACCTGAGTGACCTATAACCACCAATTTGAAGCCAATGGCAAATTTTCATTAGCCGCCGTAAATTCTTGAGCACCTAAGAAAATCAGAACTTGGAAGTACTTTGGTTGGTCGAAATTTTGTTTACAGCATTGGATTATTCTATCGTTCTATGTTTCTCTGGGAAAATATAGGCACAAATTATGTTTTGATATTCAAGATAAGACAAAAGTTTGCAGATACACAATGCAAGTGATTATATTTTCTATGTGGGAGTAGCATTTCCATTCTATTTTGGCACACCTAGTTAATTGTAAGGAAATAGCATGATTTAGTGGGAAGAATATTGGTCTTGGTGTCAGAAAATTCATGTAAGCATTCTAGTTCGGTTACTTCTTGTGAGCTTAACCTCTTTCACCCTCGGTTTTCTCATCTATAAACGGGGGCTAATACTATCTATCTTCACTGGTTATTGTGAGGATTAAGGTAGATAATGCATGTGAAAATGCTTGACACATGGTATATGTGCAGTAAACCTAAGTGAAACAAAAATAATTAACTTGGTCAAGCCCCCCGTATGCCATATGAGAAAGAATTATCCCACTAAGCTGAATGGTTTTTGTGAACAGAAATCCCAGTTAAATTAATGAAAGGGAACACTCTGGTAGTATCAAATTTGCTAAACCAATAAGTATATAAACAAGAAGTATAAAGGGCAGAATTATGGAATCCTGCTCTCTTGTCAACACCTAGTTCATTTAGTTTGATAAATGGTTGAAGCTTTCATTATAGAGGATAAGGTGCCAAGATCAACAAAGTGTAGAGTAGGGTTTTGTTTTGTTTTCCTTCTTTTTGTAAAAGCAGTTAGGTCTGAAAAATAAAAGGCTTCTCTTTTTGCCAATAGTAAGAAGCTTGCAGATTATCCAAGGCAATTCTATGTCCTATTCCATAGCAATACTTAAAAAAAATTTAAACAAATGGATAAATGGTTGTCAGTGTGCTATTTTAAGGTTTAACATACTGAGTAGAGTGATTCAAAGGTAAAAGTACTCTCTAGAGGGACTAGAATTTGGTCACTGAATTTTGATACCAATATCATTGCACATACTCCTTTGTTAATGTAATTCTCTTCCCTTTTTGTTGGAGATGACCACTTCCACTCAATGCACTCCTTAAAAGAAATTGAGTTCTGTTGGATTAGGAGTAGTAAACTATGCAAATAATCCTTAGAAAGATTGCCTGGATTGTTGACGTTGTCACAATCCCACCACCTAAGTACAGGCTTTTTATTGGCTATTGTAAAAGGAAGGGAGGACCAGGAAGGCTCTGTATCACTCCTGATTGGAGAAAACTCTTAGCCTAAACCAAATTTTATCCTATTTTTTTACTTGAAATGTACTCAGCAGCATTTCTGACATTATTACCTTTTCTCATATTATTCCATATATTATTGGCCATATTCCATATGTTTAAGTAAACTTTTTTTTGTTTCAAGTTTTAATCAAAGCTTTTACATAAGATTACTTTATTCCTGCATCTTCTCAATTGTTTCTTCCTCGTATTTGCCCTTTTCCTTTCCTACTTGGCGAGATTTGGCTTTCCGTTCAAGGATCTTTTTGCGGTCTTTGTCCAGTTTTAGCCTAGTGAGAACCACCTTGCTGGGGTGAATGCCTACGTGGACAGTTGTGCCATTAGCCTTTTCCCACTGCACCCATTCAATGTAGATAACATATTTCTTCCTGTAAACCTGCACTACTTTGCCAATTTGCTGACCTTATAGTGTCCTTGTACAACCTGAACTTCATCATCCTTTCGGATGGGCATGGATCACACGTTGTACTTCTGTCTCAGCTCTTTGGAAAGAGGGGAAGACGTAATCTTCCTGCGAATGTGGGAAGGTGCATTGAAATGCCTTTTGCGATTCTTGCTTCGGTCGGAAGTCACAAAGGGATTAAACTTCATTTTGGCCCCTCCTGCTTCGGTGATGGCCGCAAAAGGCTTAAGTAAACATTTTAAATGACTGCTTAATGTTCTGGTTCTGTCAACTGAAGATATCATGGTTTAACATACTATCCACCTTATTCTTTGACATAATTTTTTGCCTTTAGAAATAAAGCTGCCATTACTATATTTATGCAGAAATTGTATACATTATTTCATTCAAAACACAGAATCTCTGATACCAAACTGGCAAGGTTTTTTTTTTTTTTTTTTTTTTTTTGAGATGGAGTATCACTCTGTTGCCCAGGCTGGAGAGCAGTGGCATGATCTTGGCTCACTGCAACCTCTGCCTCCCGGGTTCAAGCGATTCTCCTGCCTCAGCCTCCCGAGTACCTGGGATTACAGGCATCTGCCACCACGCCTGACTAATTTTTTGCATTGTTAGTAGAGACGGGGTTTCTCCATGTTGGCCAGGCTGGTCTTGAACACCTGACCTCAGGTGATCTGCCCGCCTCGGCCTCCCAAAGTGCTGGGATTAAAGGCGTGAGCCACCATGCCTGGCCCAAACTGGCAATGTTTTAAAGGAGTAAGCAAACCCAAATTACTAACCTTGTGATCATTTCTCTCACAGCATCCCTAAGACTTACACAGGAAATTCCAATGTCTGTTTCATTCCTGGGGTGGGTGAATCTCCTATCTGTAATATGAAACAGCAGGAAGTTCCTGCTTCTTATTTCAGGTAGAATGCATATTCTTTATTCTGGTTGCTTCTCTGTAATGGGAGAAAAAATGATAATCATGGCAATGAACAGAGGAGGACTGTGAAGCATAAACTTAAACCCTGATTGTACTACTATGTGTGAAAGCCTGGGACTGGTAAAATGGCTGCTTTGTGCCCTTTCCCATCTCTATAGGGAATCCATACAAATCTCTGGACAATCTGTTACTTAAAGCTGAAAATTCTAGACCTTAAAAAGAAAGAGAAAATATCAGCTTTGCTCAGAGAGAATCGATTGTTTATTATTTTACATCTGAAAATAAATATCTATGGGCAGTTCTATGTATAATCCTATGTGGTACTTTTAGATATAATAGTAAGAGCAAGTCTCCACCATTTAAAGAGAACCGCAGGTGTTTGACGTTTTGCTAGGAACCTTGTTAACACTCTCCTGAAACAACCCTACAAAGTAAGTGTTATTCCTACTCTACAAATGAGAAATAGGCTTAGAGAAGTTACAGCACTTACAAATAGGTCCAAGATCTGTACTGAGCTCCGTCTGACTCTAAAGCAAGCGTGTTCAACCCCCAGCCCATGGACTGCATGCAGCCTAGTATGGCTTTGAATGAGGCACAACACAAATTTGTAAACTTTCTTTTTTTTTTTTTTGAGACGGAGTTTTGCTCTTGTTGCCCAGGCTGGAGCACAGTGGCGCAATCTCGGCTCACTGCAACCTCCGCCTCCCAGGTTCAAGCGATCCTCCTACTTCAGCCTCCCAGGTAGCTGGGATTACAGGACACGCCATCACGCCCAGCTAATTTCATATTTTTAGTAGAGATGGGTTTCTCCGTGTTGGTCAGGCTGGTCTCGAACTTCCGACCTCAGGTGATCTGCCTGCCTTGGCCTCCCAAAGTGCTGGGATTACAGGCGTAAGCCACCGCGCCGGGCCTGTAAACTTTCTTAAAACATCATGTGGCCTGGCTTCATGTTTCTTAAAACATCATGTGGCCTGGCTCCAGCCTGGGCAACAAGAGCAAAACTCTGTCTCAAAAACAAAAAACAAAACAACAAAAAAAACCCATCACATACTCAGAAGCATTTTCAACATTATTACATGTTTCTCTATTACATTTTTCCTTTTTTTTTTAAAGCTTATCAGCTATCGTTAGTGTATTTTATTTGTGGCTCACGACAACTCTTCTTCTTCCAGTGTAGCCTAGGGAAGCCAAAAGATTGGACACCCCTACTCTAAGCCTAAAAGCCTAATAGCTCACCTTTTCACAACTATAATTTTGAGTCACTTTATGGCAAGTAATACTCTAATTAATATTAGTCTGCAATTCAGTAGCTCTACATTCGTTCACATATATTTATGAAACATATCGTGTACAAAGGCTTTATAATACACTTGTGGGGGATATAGAACAATAAAAGACATTGGTCCTGCCTTAAAGTCCAGTTGGGGAGATGAGATACAGATGAAATGTCAATTAACAACACAAGATTGAAATGGTAATGCCTGCCAACACTCCAAGGGGAGCTAATTAAGTACCAAGGTCCGGAGGAGAGATCTCTGTGAGGGATCAAGATGACTCCCCAAAAGAAGTATTTTCACACATTCATCTATATCATGAATGTTAAAAGGATAAAATATTCTTTAGGATGATTCTCATTCTTTTAAGTAAGGAAGAACTAAATATCATCTTGAAAATAGAACATTCAATATTTGGATCTCTTTAATTATATATCTGCATGCTATAGAGTTGTATGGCATATTAAAATGGAATTATTTTTCTTCTCTTTATTCTCTGAGACTGTAGGGTAGTCTTTCTAAAAGTATGGTTCATGGACTACCAGCAACATAATCACCTTGAAATTTAGTTATATGTGCAGATTCCCAGGCCCCATTCCAACCTGATAGAAACCGAATTTCTGGGGGTGGAGCCTGAAACTCTGCTTTTTAGACATGTTTCCCAAGTGATATATGTACATTACAGTTTGAGAACCACTGATGTAGGGGAAGACTTGGTTGATTATATGTGTTGATGTATTAATTAGTTGAGCACTTACTATATGCATAACACACCTTCCCATTTAGTCCATAAAACAAACTTTGTGGCCAGGCGCAGTGCCTCCCACCTGTAATCCCAGCACTTTGGGAGGCCAAGGCAGGCGGATCACAAGGTCAAGATATCGAGACCATCCTGGCCAACATGGTGAAACCCCATCTCTACTAAAAATACAAAAATTAGTTGGGCATGATG
>NW_012104031.1:982879-985239 GCF_000951045.1 Mandrillus leucophaeus
AATAATAATAAATAATAATAAACCTGAAACTACCTAAATGTCCCAACCCTTTTGCACTGAGATTGGAATGGTAAACCATGAGCCATTCTAACTGAAGTCTAGGCTTCAGTTCTAACAGGCACCACATTTTTTTCCAACATGGGAATGGTGAGTTGCTCTGAATTAAGAGGAAAATGTCAGTTGTTTGGAAAGCCTTCTGCTGATCTTGTGACTTCAATAAGAAAAAGACAACTCAATGAAGTCTCTCGTGAGAAGGGGAATCACACCATCCATGTGAGATATTATTCTGGACTATGCATCCTTATATCATAAACCATTTTCAGGCAGCCTCATATTGCTCTGGGGGCATACCCAAGCAGACATAGGGATAAAGGGCTGTTTTCATTAATGAGACCAGCCAGGCTTGTCTTATATCTCTCACAGGGTGCTGGTGAAAGAAGATAGTACTCTCACGCCAGGCTAGGGTGCTGTGGCGTGATCTCGGCTCACTGCAACCTCCAACTCCCTGGTTCAAAGGATTCTCCTGCCTCCGCCTCCTGAGGAGCTGGGATTACAGGCATGCACCACCACACCCAGCTAATTTTTGTATTTTTAGTAGAGATGGGGTTTCACTATGTTGTCCAGGATAGTCTTGATCTCCTGACCTCGTGATCCGCCTGCTTCGGCCTCCCAAAGTGTTGGGATTACAGGCGTGAGCCACCGCGCCCAACCGATAGTACTCTTTTTCAACAGGCAATGACACAGTGCAGTTCTATCAGAGGGCAGTTTAGTATCATAGAGCTACAACCATATAGATGTTTATACTCTTTCACTCAGTGATACCCTCCTGGGAATTTATCTCCAGGAAATAATTCAAAAGAAGAAAACAAGCTACATGAACAACAACAAAAATGTTTATTGCAGCACTGTTTATAATAATGAAAAACCTGGCCGAGCGCGGTGGCTCACACCTGTAATCCTAACACTTTGGAAGGCCGAGGCAGGCAGATCACCTGAGGTCAGAAATTCAAGACCAGCCTGGCCAACATGGTGAAACCCCATCTCTATAAAAATACAAAAATTAGCCGGGCACGGTGGTGGGCACCTGTAGTCCCAGCTATTCAGGAGGGTGAGGCACAAGAACTGCTGGAACCCAAGAGGTGGAGATTGCAGTGAGCTGAGATCTCACCATTTGCACTCCAGCCTGGGTGACACAGTGAGACTCCATCTTAAAAATAATAATAATAATGAAAAACCTGAAACTACCTAAGTGTCCCAAGAATAGGGAATGGATGAGGAACAAGACACAACAATATAATGGAATGGAACATTGTGCTGCTATTAAAAGGGATAATATGATGAATATATAGAAACATTAAAAACCTTTAAGTAATATAAAATGAAAGCATTAGAATGCAAAATTTTGTAGAGCTAGAAGAATTAGGGCTTTGGAGTCCAACAAATCTGTGTTACTGGCTATATGGACTTAGAAAAATCACTTAGCCTTAGTCTGAGTTTCCTCATCTGTAAAATAAGGATAAAACTATGCGGGGTTGTTGTAATAATTAAATATGATATAAACTGTATTGATAAATTTTGGGTAAATTATGGATAAATATGGGAGGGAGTGCTCAGAAATAATCCTAAATTTTATGCTAGAATGTGAGACTGTTAAAATCTTATGTAAAATGGATTTATTTTTATGATGTTTTAAATACTATTTTTTACTCTTTATTCCTCCACATCCTTAAAATTTGTCATATTCCCTCTGCAAGAAATGTGTGTATGTAAACTGGAAACTTGCCTAAATGGATCCCTAAGCCCTATTTTGAGAAAGTGCCTAGACTGGTGCTTCTGAAATCAGCTCTAGGAAAAACGGTAGGACCCTGTCAACACAGAGATATGTGATGGTGGCTCAACCAGGTGCCGGCAACTTTCTTCCAAGCACTTGGAGGCTCACATGAAGCTCGATAGGTGGAGGTCCCTCTTTCCTCTGAAATTTGGGAATAGAGAATGTTCTCTTGACCAGAATGCCTTCCACCTTTGCTTCAGAATCCTAATCCTCACTTCCATCAAACCACCTCCCTGGAGAGGTGGCTGGATTTATGAGAAAGGGGGCAGGCAGGGGAATGAAAGGAAATATTTTCTTTCAGATAATATTTATTGAGGGCCAGGCGTGGTGGCTCACGCCTGTAATCCCAGCACTTTGGGAGGATGAGGCGGCGGATCACGAGGTCAGGAGTTCGAGACCAGTCTGGTCAACATAGTGAAACCCTGTCTCTACTAAAAATACACAAAAAATTAGCCGGGTGTGGTGGTGTGCGCCTGTAATCCCAGCTACTCAGGAGGCTGAGGCAGGAGAATCGCGTGAACCTGGGAGG
>NW_012104031.1:985384-1001912 GCF_000951045.1 Mandrillus leucophaeus
ATATATATATATATATGTGTGTGTGTGTATATATATAGAGAGAGTATACTCTTTGTTTCAGGCATTAGACTTGGCATATGTGGATAGATACAGACTAAGCTGGATGGAATGTTTCAGAAATTGGGCTTCAGAATCTTCTAGAAAACCTCTATCAAGATAATGTTGAGAAGCCTGGGCTTCATAGTGAGACTCTACAAAAAAAAAAAAAAAAAAAGCTAGCCGGACATGGTGGTCCCAGCTACTCAGGAGGCTTCGGTGGGAGAACCGCTTGACCCCCTGTAGTTGAGGCTGCAGTGAGCTGAGATTGTGCCACTTCATCCCCAGCCTGGGTGACAGAGAGAGAGACCCCATCTCAAAATAATAGTAACAAATAAATAAATAAATAACATTGCCATAGAAAAGAGTACTGGTAGCTGTTAATCTATCCATCTTTATCCACCTAGGATCAGCCCAGAGATATAACACCAATTATAAGGTGTTATTCCAGGTAGGTAGGGAAATAAACCAAATATGGGTTCCACTGAACTGTCAGATAACATAACAGAGAAAGGATCACAGCCATTTAGACTTAGAAAAGCAATAATGAGGACAGGCACGGTGGCTCACACCTGTAATCCCAGCACTTTGGGAGGCCGAGGCTCACGCCTGTAATCCCAGCACTTTGGGAGGCCGAGGCAGGTGGATCACTTGAGGTCAGGAGTTCGAGACCAGCCTGACCAACATGAAGAAACCCCGTCTCCACTAATAATACAAAATTACCTGGGCATGGTGGTGCATGCCTGTAATCCCAGCTACTCAGGAGGCTGAGGCAGGAGAATCACTTGAACCTGGGCAGAGGTTGCAGTGAGTCGAGATTGCACCATTGCACTCCAGCCTGGGTAACAAGAGTGAAACTCCATCTCAAAATAATAATAAGAATTATAATAGTAATAATTAGCCAGGCGTGGTGGTGGGCTCTTGTAATCCCAGCTACCTGGGAGGCTAAGGCAGGAGAATCCCTTCAACCCAGGAAGCGGAGGCTGCAGTAAGCTGAGATAACGCCATTGCACTCCAACCTGGGTGACAAGAGCGAAATTCCATCTCAAAAAAGAAAAGAAAAAGAAAAGCAATGCCGATCTACTATCTTACTGATGAAAAATGAATTGTGGAAAAACTATATTCAGGGCTTCTGGAAAACTTTGGATTGGTTACTCTAAAACATTTCTGGAAAACCTTGTTCTTCTACTTGGCAGTAAAACAAAGATGATCTCTGCTTAGAGTTATACCAAATTCCCTTTGTTTCCCCCCAGTGCTCTACATCCTGATAGCCAGGCATGGCACTGATGAAATATTCAGCATTGTAATGATATTTGATGTATAATTAAATAGCATTTAGCAGTTCAATTTTATAGACTTTTAATCTTCAAGTTAACAAACCTTCATGTAGAGAATCTCATAAACAAAATATTCTTGGAAATGCTATCCTCCTTGTAAAAATACATAATCCTGAATGTGAGTAGTTACTACAGACAGAAAACATTTCCTAAGCATGTCTGTGTGCCAGGTAAGGTGCTAACTGCTTTACACATTATGTCATTTAATCTTCATAACCCTGTGAGGCGGGTATTAGTTCTTCTCTACAGATGAAGTGAATGAGGCTCTAAGTAATTTGCTTACGATCATGAAATAAGTAAGCAGCACTGCCAGGACTGGAAACTCGGGTTAGATTCTCTCTGATTCCCTTGCTTTTCCCTAAATTTTTACAGGATTTCTTTTCTTTTTTCTTTTTCTTTTTCTTTTTTTTTTTTTAAAGACATGGTCTCACTCTCTTGCCCAGGCTGCAGTGCAGTGGCATGATCATGGCTCACTGCAGCCTCAACTTCCCCAGGCTCAGGTGATCCTCCCACCTCAGCCTCCCAAGTAGCTGGGACTACAGGCCTGTGCCACCACACCTGGCTACTTTTTAAATTTTTTGTAGAGATGGAGTTTCACCATGTTGTCCAGGCTGGTCTCCAACTCCTGGGGTCAAGCAATCCACCTATCTCGGGCTCCCAAAGTGCTCGGATTTACAGGCATGAGCCACCACACCAGGCTGATTTCCATTTCAAAGCACTTTCGCTTACCTCCAACCTGGGAGGTGGAGGTTGCAGTGAGCCGAGATCAAGCCACTGCACTCCAGCCTGGGAGACAGAGGGCAAGACCCTGTCTCAAAAATAAATACAGAAAAGATAGGTCGGGTGTGGTGGCTCACGCCTGTAATCTCTACACGTTGGGAGGCCGAGGCAGGTGGATCACCTGAGGTCAGGAGTTTGAGACCAGCCTGGCCAACATGATGAAACTCCGTCTCTACTAAAAATACAAAAAATGAGCTGGGTGTGGTGGTGCATGCCTGTAATCCCAGCAACTCAGGAGGCTGAGGCAGGAGAATTGCTTGAACTCAGGAGGCAGAGGTTGCAGTGAGCCAAGATCGTGCCACTGCACTCCAGCCTGGGCAACAAGAGCAAAACTCCATCTAAAATAAAATAAAATAAAATAAAATAAAATAAAATAAAATAAAAGCAGAATCCCAAGCACCACCCTAGATTTACTGAATCAGAAGTGCATTTTAACAAGATCTCCAACATGATTCGTGTGCACACTGAAGTTTGAGAAGCACTGTTCTGCAACACCGCCAGCAATATACACTATAGGCAGAGAAGAGGGCAAGACTGTCTAGAACCAGGGATTCCCAAACATGTTCCCTTGGGAATCAGTAATGAGCTATAAGAAAGTATGTTTGGTTGTTAAATTTGATAATGGTGACTTTTCCCAATTCATAGAAAAAAAATTAGGTTAATGGGTTGTATTTTTCATCTTTTCTTCCATAATTTTTCCTCTCTTTTTTGGAGCGAAATATTACCTACCTGCTGGTAACTTTAGAAGATGATAGTGATCGAACAAGTAGTAAAGAAATACTTATATTTCTCAATATAATTTCTCAATATAATAAAACTCTATAATATATAATTGTTTTATTTCATTCTTCAATTTGTAGATCTTTTGAATTCTTGGATTTGTGATTCTGATTTTATGTTGCATAATAGAAAATAGTCACACTTTTTCTTAGTAAACTGTTCTTAAAGCGTATGGAAGAATTAAGTGTTAATGTTTTATGGTGTTCTAAAAAAAGTACTTCATTTCCACCTACATGAACAGGAAGATCAAGGCTTCAGAATCTCTCTAGAAATCATTAAACCAAGAGGAACTTGTAATAGAAAAGTAAAGTTAGAAAGAATATTTCTCACCTATCCCGTTTCCTCCAATGACAACATTAATGCATACCAATATAACCTACTGTTTTTTTCTGGATAGTAAAAGTTTAAGTGGTTTTACTTTCTCTTTTGTGATTTCCTGAATGTTGAAAAATGTCGGCTGGGTGTGGTGGCTCACACCTGTAATCCCAGTACTTTAGGAAGCCAAGGCAGGTGTGTATCGCTTGAGTCCAGGAGTTTGAGATCAGTCTGGACAACATGGCAAACCCCAAAACCCTGTCTCAACTTAATCAATCGATCAATCTACAGTGAACATTCATTCACTCGACAAATATCTAACGAGTACCTACTAAGTGACAGGCACTGTTCTAGGTCCTGGAGATACAGCAGTGAAACAAACAGGCAGACAAAAATCTCGGTTCTGATGTCAGTATCTTTGGGTCTCTTTCCTCTTGGGCTGCTCATATTCCTTCATGAAGACACTTTTAGTTTTCTCTTTGGAGGGTAAGCAGCTGGTAGCCAAAGATCCATGAATTGAATAAAGAGGGCATCCAATATCCATACATTCACTTATGTCCCTGTTTATACAGAGAGTTATTTAACCCCCTCTGGAGAATAAATACTTCAGTCTTGTTTTTCGGAGGGTAGGGTGGAAGTTGAAGATGAGGAAGTGACCTCAGGATTTAACTGCTCTTAAACAACTCTACTTCCACAGTAGGCAGTGGGGGAACTATTGCCACCAGTTTCTAAGACTTAGGGAATCCTTCAATAGATATCAGGTCGGATCTCAACTTTACTTCTTTGGGTTTAGGATTCAGGTTTCTTAGTTAAAACTTGCCCATTTGCTTTCCATCTTCCACGTTCTTTTTGCTACCGACTCCTCTCATTCTGGCTTTGTGCCTGAAAAAAATCCCATTACTGTCATTTTAATGGTGTCATAGAAGAGAACAAAAGTAGATCTGTGTGTTCATCTTCATTAATTGTTTAACTCTCAACACTTTCAGGAAATACTTTTCTTTCTTTTTTGAGACAAGAGTGACTCTGTTGCCCAGGCTGGAGTGCAGTGTCACGATCTCGGCTCACTGCAACCTCCGCCTCCCGGGTTCAAGCGATTGTCCTGCCTCAGCTTCCTGAGTAGCTGGGATTACAGGTGTCTGCCACCACGCCTGGCTAATTTTTGTATTTTTAGTAGAGATGGGGGTTTCACCATGCTGGCCAGGCTGGTCTCGAACTCCCCATCTCAGGCAATCTGCCTGCCTCAGCCTCCCAAAGCGCTGGGACTACAGGCGTGAGCCACTGTGCGTGGCTAGGAAATATTTTTCTTTTGTTTGTTTTTTTGTTTTTTTGAGACAGAGTCTCGCTCTGTCGCCAGGCTGGAGTACCATGGCGTGATCTCAGCTCACTGCAACCTCCGCCTCCCAGGTCCAAGCAATTCACCTGCCTCAGCCTCCCAAGTAGCTGGGACAACAGGCATGTGCCATCACATCCAGCTAATTTTTGTATTTTTAGTAGAGACAGAGTTTCACCATGTTGGCCAGGATGGTCTCAAACTCTTGATCTCATAATCCGCCCGCCTTGGCCTCCCAAAGTGCTGGGTTTACAGGTGTGAGCCACTGTGCCCGGCCAGGAAATACTTTTCTTTTCTTTTTTTTTTTTTTTGAGACGGAGCCTCGCTCTGTCGCCCAAGCTGGAGTGCACTGCCCCGATCCTGGCTCACTGCAAGCTCCGCCTCCTGGGTTCACGCCATTCTCCTGCCCCAGCCTTCCGAGTAGCTGGGACTACAGGCGCCCGCCACCGCGCCCGGCTCATTTTTTATATTTTTAGTAGAGACGGGGTTTCACCGTGGTCTCGACCTCCTGACCTTGTGATCCACCCGCCTCGGCCTCCCAAAGTGCTGGGATTACAGGCGTAAGCCACCGCGCCCAGCCAGGAAATACTTTTCTATACCAACTTAAACCCTCTCTTCTTAGCATTCAAAACTTTATTTTCTCCGTTTGTCCTTTGAATTAGATATTTGAAGAAAATATGTATTTTAATTGGTAAGTTATTATGATTTATGAAGGGCTCACTGTCACTTGCATCCTTTAAGATTTTAAATAGCAAAAAATTATTGCTTTTCTCAACAGATCAAAAACGGCGATGAGATATACTTACACATATTCAAAATGATGTACATAGCAGATTAGTTATTGCAGTATTGTTTGTAATACCAAAAGATTGCAAAAAACCTAAAGGTCCGCCAATAGAGGACTTGTTAAATAAAACAGGCCAATCCATGTGGTAGTATGTTACACAGTTAAAAAGAATGAAACAGACCTTTATGTTTTGGTGCAGAGGTCTGCAAGGCCATAATCAAGTATGTATTACATATGCTATCATTTGTATTTAAAATACATACATACACATACATATATATAGGATCTATCTATATATGATTTATATCTACAACAGTGGTTGCCTCCTGGTAGGGGAACTAGGTGACTGGGAAATGAACAGAAAAACTAAGGAAGACTTAGTTTTTCCTTGTATATCCTTTGCACCATTTGAATTTTATACTACATTCTTGTGTTATTTTGAAAATAAATGTGAGGTACTAAGGAATAGTTTTTAAAAGGGTGGGCTTTGTGATATTTACCTGAAATAATGCCCTCTCTGATTACTTCCACCTATCCAAATTTTGC
The DNA here is from genome assembly GCF_000951045.1 of Mandrillus leucophaeus. Classification (NCBI taxonomy): domain Eukaryota; kingdom Metazoa; phylum Chordata; class Mammalia; order Primates; family Cercopithecidae; genus Mandrillus; species Mandrillus leucophaeus. The sequence continues at coordinate 991,296 of NW_012104031.1, forward strand.
CTCTTCTTCAAGACAGATTCCTTTTCTGGATACCTCCAGCTCGAGTGCTTTTATCTGACCTCCTGTGCTAGAAATTACTGTGTGTGGCAAATCATTACACATTGCTTTCTTACAGCTCTTCTATTTTAAAAAATAGTATCTATTTTGTATTAAAATTCCCATTTTTAATTTTCATTTCTGTTTTACTGAACCTTTTGGAGATTGCATGAGGAATACAATCTTGCAAAAGAAGAATGGCTGATGGAGAATGTGACCAAGTAAAAGGCAGAAGGGGGAGTGGGTAAACGGGAAGGAGCATGAGGCTCCCTCCTTGCAGTCAGCCCTCACAGATATTTATCAAATACAGATTCATTGAATTAGTGATCCCTTTTTACAACATGCTAATGCCCCTGGAAAGGTAAGGCCTTCACATTTTACAAAAATTAATCCAAATATCATGACATCATTTGGCCAAGGATACCTGGGTGTTCTGAGATGAGAGGTTAGGAGAAGTAAAATTTCTGAAGCAGGACTCACAAAATTTTAAAGCCAAAAGGGCTTAAAGATCTGTCATTCTAAACCCTTACTTTACAGAAGATGAAACAGGGTCTTGACCGAGTTCACAAGGCAAAGTACAGGGAGAGCCCAGACCCAAACTCAAATCTCCTCTTAATTTCAGTCAAGAAACTACATCATTCCAGCCTATCAGAGAAGAGGTCTGGCCTGGGTAAAAGATGGTGTCTTTCTACAGCAAGAAAGATATAGATGGGCTCTGTGCCTGGTGAAGAGGGGAGAGATAACTCAGGAAACAGAAAAGAGGTGACGTCAAGTTTTGCCCCCTTTGTAATTGTGTCCAGGAGTCTGTGACTGTGTGTGTCAATGGAAGTTCTCCATATTAGCAGAAGCCAAGTTAAGATAATCAGAAATAGTTTGGAAGGCCACAAACCTCAACTTCCCCTTACCCAGCCCAGTCTCCTTACTTGAGGAACCAACTGAAGTTCAGCTTACAGCTCTTGTTGATCCTTTCACACCCTTCCTTTCTAAGTCTGGAGAAGGAAAGTTGGAAAAGGGGAACGCAATACAAACATAAGAGATTTCCCTATTTCCAGGGTACTTTCAGCCGATTCCTCAGTTATCAACTGTATTCGAAACACGAGAGAGCCACTTAGGGTAGCCATGGAGATATGACTGTCCTCTGTCTTGTTTCCTTCCTTTTCTCTGCTATTAACATCTTTCGCTACGATTTCGGTAAGGCACCCCACTTCTGCTGGCGCTCAGGTTCTGCAGCTCCTCTCCCTCCTCAGGGACGCTGAATAGGGATTGGGAACACTTTTTAAAATGAGGAGAGCGCGAAAACATAAGAACGAGTGAGGATTTTCTCCAAAAGAGATCAGTACCATCTACAGCCTCCCCTTCTCCAGCCTTGAGGTTTTGGCGTTTGGTCCCAGCCCGGACTGCAAGTCCCAAGAGACCCCGCGGCGAGGGTGTCCTCCAAGCGATCCTTCCCTCACGCTTCTGGGTAGTGGAGAGAAAGGTTCCGATAGCGGCGCACTGCGGGTTGGTTTGTTTGCAACGGCAGTGACGGAGGTTGGGAGCCTGGCTGACTGCAGGCGGGGGTGTCAAGAGGCGGATTCCTCCTCCCGTCGGCACTGTGGGGCGGGGAGGAGGGAGGCCGGACCAGCGGCCGGGGACCGAGCCGCAAAGACAGAGCGGGCAGAGGCGATGGAGGGCAACGGGGTGCCATGGGGGAGCGAGCCCGTCTCGGGTCCCGGCCCCGGCCCGGGCGGCGGCGGAATGATCCGCGAGCTGTGCCGGGGCTTCGGCCGCTACCGCCGCTACCTGGGACGGCTGCGACAGAACCTGCGCGAGACCCAGAAGTTCTTCCGCGACATTAAGTGCTCCCACAACCACACTTGTCCCTCCTCCCCCACGAGCGGCGGCGGGGCCGAGCGCGGCCCTGCGGGCGATGTCGCCGAAACCGGGCTGCAGGCGGGTAAGGAGGGCAGCCCGGAGGGAGAGAGGGCAGTAGAGGGAAATCGGAGGGCGGACCGCACCCCTGCCCTGCAAAACAAGCCCGAGAAGAGGCAGGCGGAAAGGGGCAGTCGTGCAGTGTGGCCGGGTCCCCGGGCCTGGGCCGGCCGGATCTGGGATGCCTTGGGAGGGCATCCCTCTGAGGAGGGGAGGAGGGGGCCCGCTGAGGGCCCGGCTGGGGGACCGGGAGCCAGGGGCAACCGAGGGCCGTAGTTCCCGGAGCAGGACCCCGGAGACCGGGGTGTGCGCTGACGGAACTGGGCTGGGCCGGCGTTCGGAAAGGGTACCAGTTAATCCGAGGAGTCGGGAAAGTTGCTCTGAGTTGGAGGCGGGCGGGTGCGCAGTTGTGGGTCAGAGCCCCAGTTTAGGGATGGTGCAGAGGCGGCAGGGTGTCCCGGGAGGCCGTGGGACTGTAGTCGGGTGTGTGGGTTTGATGATGTATGTGAAATGTGTTCACACCAATCATGCGGCAGCTCTGTGAAGAGGGGACATTCTCTAAATAGGGTTGGGGGTGGAAATCATATCTGATGGGTGCCAGGGAATTGCCAGAGATGTTGCTCCTGCTTATGGTGAAGAAGAGAGGGAAGGGATCATTTTGGTCCTGAGCCAATGGAGAACTAGCTACTCTTGTTCTTGCATGATTCTTTCTAGGATGTGCCAAAGGCCCCCAAACACTTAAAATCGTGCATGGTCTTTAATCTTTCCTAACGCCTTGCTTCCTTTTAAACTGCTGTTGGTGGGGAACTGGAGGATTTGTTAACGACTGCGTCTAATTAGGAAATAACTTTAGATCGGAAGGGAGAAGGGACTGGCATTCCATGTAGATAGATCTCTTGGGGACAAAACAGGAAAGAAGTCTGTGGGTTTAATTTAGTGATTCTCAAACTAAAGTGTGCATTAAACTCACCCCAGGGGCGTATTAAGAATGCCATGTCTCATGCTCTAGCTCATTAATTCCGATTGAATAGGTGTGGGAAGTGGGTCCTAAAAATCTAATTTAACATGAAAAGAACGTGGAGAGGACGGGCGCCGTGGCTCACGTCTGTAATCCCGGCACTTTAGGAGGTAGAGGCGAGCGGATCACTTGAGGTCAGGAATTCGAGACCAGCCTGGCCAACATGGTGAAACCCTATCTCTACCAAAAAAAAAAAAAAAAAAAAATTAGCCAGGTGTGGTGGGTGGCGCCTGTAATTTCAGCCACTGGGGAGGCTGAGGCAGGAGAATCGCTTGAAACCAGGAGGCGGAGGTTGCAGTGAGCCGAGATTGTGCCACTGCACTCCATCCTGTGCGACAGAGTGAGATTCTGTCTCAAAAAATAAAATAATAATAGTAATTATAAAAGACAGTGGGGAATGTGAGGCAGGTGGTCTGTTAAAGTCCCTTCAGAACCATGAATTTAGATACAGCAAATCTGAACACGAGGCTCAGAACTGGATGAATTGTTCTGACTTTGGGTGTTAGCTCTTATATTCCCAAAGTTTTGCGCTTAATGTCCTACATCCGACTGGGAATCCACAAATGGTGATAAAAATAAGATGCTAAGATCATGACAGGGCCCTAAATGATACTATTCCATTTAGTTGGTTTGGATTGGAATTTAAAAAGCCTTGTGTTATCTTGTAGCATAAAAGGAGAGGGATTACTAGTTTTTCTGAAGTTGTTTTGACATCTTATGTCCAGAAATACGCTGTCCTGGAATGGACTTGTAGAGAGAACTAGTATCTGTGAGGCTACCAGAAAACAGCTGATGAGAAGGGCTAATGTTTTCTGAGACGATCCCCAGAATGTGTACTTTCACCCGCACCCATAACAGTGCTTTCCAGAGGTGTCCCCTGCTCGAAAGTTTCTCTCACAGCTTATCTTAAGCCCTTTATTGCTGTTTTTATTTTAAAACAACTATTTATTTTAGACTTGGCTTCTAAAACAAAGAGAATCGATTAACCTCAGAGAGATGGAGGTTTTCAAGGCACTTTGGTTGGCTCTTGTTTTTATTCTTTAAAAAACAACTTAAGACATACAAATATAACTTTGCATTTCGCCTCATTAGCTTTTCCAGTTGACTGCATCACGAACTAATCTTTGCGTATTTAACTCTTTTCACTGTGTGGAGTCTGTCCATCCCAAATAAAAACCTGGGAGGGTGCAGATGGCAGGACTGGGAGCAATTCGGTTTTGTTCCATAAAATGCTTCCCTTTCTTTCAGCATGGAGAGTTTGGGGGTAAAAATGCACCAAGAAAAGTTAGTAAGGGGACACTTACTATGTATATTTTAGGGATACATTTTCCTAGCTATTTAGGTGGTCATGTCAGAAAGTAGAAACCACTCCTAAAAAGACAACTAGTTGTTGTTCTGTCGTTTACAGGCCATCTTTGTAAGGTCAAGTTCATGCAGAGACTGTCTCAACTTTCTTTTTTAAATTTTTTTGTAAAGATGGAGTCTCGCTTTGTTGCCCAGGCTGGTCTGAAACTCATGGCCTCAAACGATCCTTCCACCTCAACCTCCCAAGGTGCTGGAATTACAGTAATCAGCCACCCAGTCCTCAGCTTTCTTTTGTGAATGTTAGTCTCTGATTAATAGGAACTTGGATGTTGAAGGAACACTCAATTCTTTTATTTATTTATTTTTTATTATACTTTAAGTTCTAGGGTACATGTGCATAACATGCAGGTTTGTTACATATGTATACATGTGCCATGTTGGTGTGCTGCACCCATTAACATATACCTAATGTCATTTACATTGGGTATATCTTCTAATGCTATCCCTCCCCCCTCCCCCCACCCCACAACAGGTCCCATTGTGTGATGTTCCCCTTCCTGTGTCCAAGAGGAACACTCAATTCTTACCCAAACAAACCTGTAGGTTTTAAACATTATTTCAGAATGGAAGTGTGCCTCTAGGTTGATGTAGTATGGTATTTGAGCAACTGAAAGAAGATCAGGGATTAACTCTCAATTTGAAATGATTGTACTAAAAGGATGGTAACAATAGTAAAACAATTTTCATGTCTATTTATATACCATTTGTAATGCCATATGATACCAAAAATTTTTATTGTCTCACTTTCACCCACAAAAGAGAGTAAAGGACCCAAAATAATATTTTCCTCTAAAATTTTATAGTTCTGAATTCACTGGGGTCAGTGTAGAGGATATGTAATGTACATGGTATTTTAGAAGTTAAAAAGTAAGGCCGGGTGTGGTGGCTCACACCTGTAATCCCAGCACTTTGGGAGGCCAAGTTGGTAGATCACCTGAAGTCAGGAGTTCAAGACCAGCCTGGCCAACATGGCGAAACCCCATGTCTACTAAAAATACAAAAATTAGCTGGGCATGATGGCACACGCCTATAATCCCAGCTACTTGGGAGGCTGAAGCAGGAGAATCGCTTAAGCCCAGGAAGCGGAGGTACAGTGAGCTGAGATTGCGCCACTGCACACCGGCCTGGGCGACAGAGCGAGACTCCATCTCAAGAAGAGAAAAAAGAAAAAAAAAGTAAGTAGAATGGAATTCCAAAATGGTCTTCTGTTTTTAGAGTAGCTTGACCTATACAGAGAAAACTGAATTATAAGTAAAGTTTCCTTGATTCATTTCTTCCCCTGCTGCCCAAATCACTGGCCTTTTCACTTAGCTATAGGGCGTGAGAGCCCTTTTATCTGTTGATTTTCTTATGTCAGAGGGATCAGAAGTAATGAGATAAAGGCTTTGGGCTGGGTGTGGTGGCTCACACCTGTAATCCCAGCACTTTGGGATGCTGAGGCAGGAGGATCACCTGAGGTTGGGAGTTGGAGACCAGCCTGACCAACATGGAGAAACCCATCTCTACTAAAAATCCAAAAAAATTAGCTGGGCATGGTGACACATGCCTGTAATCCCAGCTGCTGGGGAAGGCTGAAGCAGGAGAATCACTTGAATCTGGGAGGTGGAGGTTGTGGTGAGCTGAGATCACGCCATTGCACTCCAGCCTGGGCAACAAGAGTGAAACTCTTGTCTCAAAATAAATAAATAAATAAATAAAGGCTTTGAGCACTTCTGAGGAAAGGCAGGGTGGAGTATTAAGAGTAGCAGAGGGAAAAGTATTTTTCTTTTTCTTTTTTTTTTTTTTTTGAGACAGAGTCTCTCTGTATTGCCCAGGCTGGAGTGCAGTGGCATGATCTTGGCTCACTGCAACCTTCGCCTCCCTTGTTCATGTGATTCTCCTGCTTCAGCCTCCTGAGTAGCTGGGACTACAGGCGCCTGCCACCAGGCCCAGCTAGTTTTTTTTTCTTTCTATTTTTAGTAGAGGCAGGGTTTTACCATGTTGGCCAGGCTGGTCTCAAACTCCTGACCTTAAGTGATCTGCCTGCCTTGGCCTCCCACAGTGCTGTGATTACAGCCATGAGCCACTGTGCCCGGCATGGAAAAGTATTTTTCTTGTTTTGTGATCCAGTAAAGTTGCTAGCTGTTGCAATTTGTCATAAGCCTCTCAATTTTAAGAAATTGGAGTGGGCCAGGCGCGGTGGCTCACGCCTTTAATTCCAGCACTTTGGAAGGCCGAAGCGGGCGGATCACCCAAGATCAGGAGTTCGAGACCAGCCTGGCCAATGTGGTGAAACCCCATCTCTACTAAAAGTACAAACATTAGCCAGGCATGATGGCACGTGCCTGTAACCCCAGCTACTCGGGAGGCTGAGGCAGGAGAATTGCTTGAACCCAGGAGGCGGAGGTGGCAGTGAGTCGAGTTCGAGCCATTGCACTCCAGCCTGGGCATCGCAGTGAGACTCTGTCTCAAAAAAAAAAAAAAAAAAAGAGAGTGGAGTGACTTAAATATGTCTTGTTGAAATTCTGTGGTCTGTGCTGCCTTCTTGGAATCCTGGTTTCACCTCGTCCTAACCAAATGATCTTGGGCAAATCACAACTGTGCTGTGCCTTCATTTCCTAATCTGGAAATAGGGATTATAACGGTACTGATCTCTCAGGTTCTTGGGAGTGAATCTATGTGCATGTTTAGAACAGGACCTGGGCTGGACGCGGTGGTGGCTCACGCCTGTAATCCCAGCACTTTGGGAGGCCAAGGAGGGCGGATCACTTGAGGTCAGGAGTTCGAGACCAGCCTGACCGACATGGTAAAACCCCATCTCTACTAAAAATACAAAAATTAGCCAGGCAGGGTGGCAGGTGCCTCTATCCCAGCTACTCAGGAGGCTGAGGCAGGAGAATCGCTTAAACCTGGGAGGCGGAGGTTGCAGTGAGTCGAGATCACCCGCTGTGCTCCAGCCTGGGCGAGAGTAAGACTGTGTCTTAAAACCACAAAAAACAAAAAACAGGCCAGGTGCGGTGGCTCACGCCTGTCATCCCAACACTTTGGGAGGCTGAGGCGGGTGGATCACCTGAGGTCAGGAGTTTGAGACCAACCTGACCAACAAGGAGAAACCCCTTGTCTATTAAAAATATAAAACTAGCTGGGCATGGTGGCACATGCCTGTAAAATCCCAGCTACTCGGGAGGCTGAGGCAGGAGAATCGCTTGAACCCGGGAGGCAGAGGTTTCAGTGAACCAAGGTTGTGCCACTGCACTCCAGCCTGGGAGGCACAGCGAGATTCTGTCTCAAAAAAAAAAAAAAAAAAAAAAAAAAGAAAAGAACAGTGCTATTATTCAATAAATATCTGAGTACCTGGTATGTACTGGGCAATGTGCTACGTATGGGGGATAAAGAGTCAAATAAAAAGGGCCGGGCGCGGTGGCTCACGCCTGTAATCCCGGCACTTTGGGAGGCCGAGGCGGGCGGATCACAAGGTCAGGAGGTCGAGACCATCCTGGCTAACACGGTGAAACCCCGTCTCTACTAAAAATACAAAAAACTAGCCGGGCTTGGTGGCGGGCGCCTGTAGTCCCAGCTACTCGGGAGGCTGAGGCAGGAGAATGGCGTGAACCTGGAAGGCGGAGCTTGCAGTGAGCCGAGATAGCGCCACTGCAATCTGGCCTGGGCAGAAGAGCCAGACTCTGTCTCAAAAAAAAAAAAAAGAGTCAAATAAAGATACTGGCCTTGGCCTTAGGCCGGTGAAGATGTCTTTCCCTTCTATACTTTTAAGAAAGAAAAAATAATTATAATTATCATCAATAATCGTTTATGTTGGATGATGGATTAAAAAGGTCTAAGAAGACCTGAACTTGGTCCTCTAGAAAGGTATAATCTAAACCATATATGTGTGCAACACATAAAACACATACATAAAAAAGCAGAATGCTAAGGTAGGTTATAAGCCTTTTATATGAGTTATAATTCTCAGGTTTTTTATAGCTCTTTGCCTTTGGTGAGCTCACAACTGTGTTTCTCTAACATTCTTCACCTTTTTGTCACACCTTTTAAATGTGCCAGCATTTAAAAAGAGGGGAAAAGCACTAGTGTACTTATTTAAAATAGGCATTTTTGGCTGGGCGCGGTGGTTCACTCCTGTAATTCCAGCACTTTGGGAGGCTGAGGTGAGTGGATCACCTGAGGTCAGGAGCTCGAGCCTAGCCTGGCCAGCATGGTGAAACATCGTCTTTACTAAAATACAAAAAGTTAGCTGGGCATGGTGATGCGGGCCTGTAATCCCAGCTACTCAGGAGGCTGAGGCAGGAGAATCACTTGAACCCAGGAGGCAGAGGTTGCGGTGAGCTGAGATCATGCCAGTGCACTACGGCTTGGGTGACAGAGTGAGACTGTGTCTCAAAATAAATAAATAAATAAATAAATACATAAAATAGGCATTTTCCTTGGTCGTCTTAGACATTTGTATGATAAGAAAGTTTAAGTAGCAGAGTGACATTTGGGGAAGGGATGAAAAGTTGGGAAAGAGGAGATTCTTTAGAGCTTCATTTTATAGAGCTGTCATCTCTATGGGGCAGAGGGGTGGGGAAAAGCTGGGATTGTAGGGTGGAGCACAGTGACAGCAATACTGAGGCCGGGATGGGTGTGCTCTGTGGTTGTTTGCCATCATCTGTTTAAAAGAGTTGTCAGTGCATTTCAACATCTTATGCTGAGCATAAGCTCAGCAAAGATAGTGCTATAGTTTTGGTTCTTACTACTTTTAATAAAAGGTAATCTAATCTAATTATTTTTAAAAAGATTAACAAAATCCCATTTTTCCAAGGATATCCAAAACTTGGTCTTTCTTTCTTAGTTTTCTTCCTGCATGGAGGCAGCATACAGTGGCCAAAAGCAAGCATAGCATTTGAATGAAACCTGAGTTCCTATTCAAGTGCATTCTCTTTTTAACTGTGTGACTTGGGGCAAGTTACTTAACCTATTTGAATCTTGGGTTCTTCATATATAAAATGGGAGTAATAATGCCACATATTATATGATTCCATTCATATGAAATATCCAAAATAGGCAAATTTATAGAGATAGAAAATAGATTAGTGGTTGCCAGGGGATGTGGGGAGAAGAAAATGAGCAAATAAGGGGTGACTGCTAATGGGTATGGGATTTTTCTGGGGGGAGATGAGAAAGCTCTGGAATTAAATAGTAGTGATACTTGTACAACTTTGTGAACATACTAAAAGCCACTGAATTGTACACTTAAAAGGGGTGAATTATATCTCAATAAATAAATAAAATGGGAGTGATAACAACTGCCTTACAAAGTTGTTGTGACATTTGAAGATAATATACCTTAAAGCACAGGCATATAATTAGTGCTAAATATATGTGGCTGGCTGTTTGAGTGGTGTGTGTGTGTGTATGTGTGTGTGTGTATATGGTGAGCATTGATTTAGAAAGTTAGAACATGGGGTTGGCAGAAGAGTGAGAGGAACAGAAAGATGGAATGTGGGACAGAACAATTTTGAGCTAGAGGCAGATTTAGGCCCGAGTGTCTAGGCTGCCAGTCCAATTCTGCTTCTGCGGCTCTTCCTTTGTTCTTTTCTGATCTGACTATGGGAATACAAAATGCACCCTGGCAGTGGAGAGACTCTGTTACAAATGAGTCATCACCCAGGCTCCACAGCTTGTATGGAACCGTCATTTACTTAGTGGGAGACTATCTGATTGAATAAGTATAATGTGGCACTACCTACTCAGGCTCTTATTCTAGTTTCCACTCCCTGACATTCAGGGCATCAGACCCTTGTTGCTGATCTTGCTATCTCCTGCTCCCTGGGAGGAAATGGCCTCCCCAGCCACAGTGGCTGTTTGCACCCTTTCCCTTTTTAGCCTTTCTCCTTCCGAATCTTCCTTTCCTGGGGTAATCTGTTTCCCATGGTACAGGTCTGCCTGGTGTTTTGTTGTTGTTGTTGTTTTTGAGACAGAGTCTCGCTCTGTTGCCCAGGCTGGAATGCAGTGGCACAATCTCAGCTCACTGCAACCTCTGCCTCCTGGGTTCAAGCAGTTCTCCTGTCTCAGCCTCCCAAGTAGCTGGGACTACAGGCGCACACCACTATGCCAGGATAATTTTTGTATTTTTAGTAGAGACAGGGTTTCACCATATTAATCAGACTGGTCTGGAACTCCTGACCTCAGGTGATCCGCCCACCTCGGCCTGCCAAAGCACTGGGATTACACATGTGAGCCACCTTGCCCAGCTGGTCAGCCTGCTATTAAAAAGGGTTGGGAAATTCTGTCCCCTCCCCTCCCCCTCCCCT
>NW_012104031.1:1002297-1020410 GCF_000951045.1 Mandrillus leucophaeus
TTTTTTTGGTAGAGACAGGGTTTCACTGTTTTGACCAGGCTGATCTTGAGCTCCTGGCCTCAAGTGATCTGGCCACCTTGGCCTCCCAAAGTGCTAGGATTATAGGCATGAGCTCCCATGCCCAGCCTGCCTGCTTTTAAAAGAGAAAATATTGCCTTTAAGCTTATTATAATTTGCAATATGTTTAGTCTTAAAAGTCATTACTGATTTCAGTATAGTTAGTTCTTCAGCCTTGCAAGTAGTTTTTAAAGAAGGCGTGGATTTAAATAAAAATCCAATCTGGGTTTTATATTTTGTTTTGCTCTGTCTACTTTCTCCTTTTCTTTCTCCATGCTTCTGTTCCCTGTTTTACTAGGTTAAGAGAACAGGGAATCTTTCTCCAATAAATGCACTTCTCAAAAACAATCCTTTCAGAATAAAACCTAAAAAAAGTTATGGAAATAAAGGGGAATATGAATTTTACCTTATACCTGTTAGTCAGTTAATATAGGCTCTGCTCATACAGATCATGCTTTTATTTACTTTCTTTTCTTTCCTTTTTTTTTAAAAAAAAAAAATTTAATTGCATTTATTTTAATGCTAAATTTACTCCTGTGTCATAAGTTTTTGTTTCTTCAGTTTCTTCTGGGATAACTTTTTCTTCTGGGCAACCTCCTCTTCTGGTTTAGGAACAATCTGTTCCTTTTCTGTAAGGATCATCTCAATGTGGCAGAGAGAGCACATGTATGGGTTAATCCGACCATGAGCTCTGTAGGTGCAGTGGTGCATCTTAGGTGCTTTTTTCACTTGGATATATGCTGAATGACCAGAGAATCTACATCTAAACCCTTCAGTTCAGCATTACTGTCTGCATTTTTAAGCATGTGCAGCAAAAATTCAGCAAGCTTTTTGGGCCACTGACCTTTTGTCCAGCCCCACTGCTTGGCCTGGGCAAACCAACCAGCTCCACCATTGTAATGTTGGAATGGTACACGCTGTTTCTGTAAAGTGATGTCTTTCAGATACTTCGTGACTTTTCATATACGCGTACCCTTGATGGCCTGAGAAGTGTCACGAGTATTCTTCTTTTTTTCTTTTTGAGACGGAGTCTCGCTTAGTTGCCCAGGCTGGAGTGCAGTGGTGCGATCTTGGCTCACTGCAAGTTCCGCCTTCCGGGTTCATGCCGTTCTCCTGCAGCCTCCGAGTAGCTGGGGCTACAGGCGCCCGCCACTACGCCTGGCAAATTTTTTTGTATTTTTAGTAGAGACGGGGTTTCACCGTGTTAGCCAAGATGGTCTCGATCTCCTGACCTTGTGATCCGCCCGTCTTGTGATCCAGCCTCCCAAAGTGCTGGGATTACAGGCGTGAGCCACCGCGCCCGGCCTAAGTGTCACTAGTATTCTTGAAGTGAACACGAAGATTTGAACCTCTTGATTTGCATGATTTTGTGGGGTTCTCTGGGTCAAGTGAATAGTGAACCATTTTCACAGCTTACCTCAGGCCATGTAGGGGAAGAGGCCCCTTCCCTTCCCCCTCTCCCCTCTCTCCTCTACCCTCTCCCCTCTTTCCTCTATCCTCTCCCCTTCCGTTCTCCCCTTCCCCTCTCCCTTTCCCCCCATCCCCTCTCCCCTCCCCTTCCTGAGTTTCGTTATTGTTGCCCAGGCTGGAGTGCAATGGCGCAATCTTGGCTCACTGCAACCTCTGCCTCCCGGGTTCAAGCGATTCTCCTGCTTCAGCCTTCCTGAGTAGCTGGGATTGCAGGCATGCACCACCATGCCCAGCTAATTTTGTATTTTTAGTAAAGACAGGGTTTCACCATGTTGGTCAGGCTGGTCTCGAATTCCTGATCTCGGGTGATCCTCCCATCTTGGCCTCCCAAAGTGCTGGCATTACAGGTGTGAGCCACCGCCCCCGGCCTTTTCTTTTGTATAATTAGCTGTGAATATGTTTGTATTAGTCTGCTGACAAGATTGTGTACCCCTAAGGGTAAAGAGTATGTTTTACTCATTTTGTACCCCCCGTAGTGCCTACCATAGTGCTTTGTACATAATGGGCAAATAAGTATCTGTTAAATTATTTCCACAGCTGGTGGATATTGGAATGATGTTTTGAAATTAAATGCAATTTAATTCCTTCTTTGGAAGGGCATTTTTTGGCCCCATAGAACATAAGAATTTTTGTAAATTCATACATATTTTACCCTCTGGGCCCCTAAAAAAGAACAATGATAGGTAACTCAGCATTTGATAGGTGACTAGTTAGGCTGCAGTTGCATTCTTTTTTTTATTAAAAAAATTTTGCTTTTAATTTTGTGGGTACATAGTAGGTTTCTGTATTTATGGGACACCTGAGATGTTTTGATACAGGCATGCAATGTGGAATAAACACATCATGGAGAATGGGGTACCCATCCCCTTAAGCATTTATTCTTTGAGTTACAAACACTCTAATTACTTTCTTTAAGTTATTTAAAAATAGACAACTGGGCTGGCGTGGTGGCTCATGCCTATAATCCCAGCACTTTGGGAGGGTGAGGCGGGTGAATAACATGAGGTCAGGTGTTCAAGACCAGCCTAACCAACATGGTGAAACCCCGTCTCTACTAAAAATACAAAACTAGGCGGGTGTGGTGGCACACACCTGCAATACTAGTTACTCAGGAGGCTGAGGCTGGAAAATCACTTGAACCTGGGAGGTGGAGGTCGCAGTGAGCGGAGATCACACCATTGCACTCCAGCCTGGGCAACAAAAGTGAAACTCTGTCTCCAAAAAAAAAAAAAAAAAAAATTAAGTTATTATTGACTATAGTCGCCCTGTTGTGCTATCAAATAGTAGGTGCAGTTGCATTCTATGCCAGTATCCCAAAGAATTATTTTCATGTTCCAAAGAATGACTTGCATGCAATGCCAGTAGATCTGAGCTTCACCATGATATGGCAAGTAAATTGTTAATATTCATTCACTCAGCAAATCTTTATTTAATGCCTGACTCTGTACTAGGCACAGGTCACACATTGGTGAACCACTCTATCTGACTAACTGAGATTATTAATTCCAATTGATGTTATGAAGGAAAGAAAGATTAGTGTTTCATCATGTCCCTCCCAGAGGATTTTCTACAAATTGGTTATCTACTTAACCATTTTGTCTTTGAGTGGGTAGAAGTGTAGGGCATATGGAAAGTTGTAAGATTAAATGGCATTGATAAGAATAGGAGTTGAGGCTGGACGCAGTGGCTCATACCTGTAATCCCAGCACTTTGGGAGGCCGAGGTGGGCGGATCACCTGAGGTCAGGAGTTCAAGACCAGTCTGGCCATGGTGAAACCCAATCTCTACTAAAAATACAAAAAATTGGCTGGGTGCGGTAGCTCATGCCTATAATCCCAGCACTTTGGGAGGCCGAGGTGGGTGGATCACCCGAGGTCAGGAGTTCAAAACCAACCTGGCTAACATGATGAAACCCTGTCTCTACTAAAAATATAAAAAATTATCCGGGCATGGTGGCGGGTGACTGTAATCCCAGCTACTTGGGAGGCTGAGGCAGGAGGATCTCTTGAACCCAGGAGGCGAAGGTTGCAACGAGCCGAGATCGGGCCACCGCACTCCAGCCTGGGTGACATAGCGAGACTCTTGTCTCGTTAAAAAAAAAGAATAAGAGTTGAAATGTTCTGCCCACTTTCTGATAGTAGAGGAAAATCAGCCTATTTTCTCTTTGATGGAAAGATTATATCATCTTGTTTATATGGTTCAAATGCAGAATGCATTTATGAAGATTACTGTTAGAGCTTCTTTCATTTCTGTCTGTCTTAGAAGTTACAGACAAGCCAGTAGGAAAAGTACGAGGTGTGGGTGGATGTGGTTTTTTTGGTTATGATTTTAAGACCTAAGGTTACTTTGCTCCTTCTTACAGGAAAATAGCCTCTAGGGATGATGGGGTTTGCTTCCTACATGGTGCAGGGAATCTGAGTAGTGTCATTCATAATAAGACTATAGAGGGTGAGTTCATGTGGGGGTGCAACTTTTCTATTTCAACTCTCAGAGCTCTGACTGGAGTACCCTGGGAGGATGTCCAGTCTCAGTATAGGCCATTCCCAGGTTTGAAGGTTGATTCAGTTCTTTGCCAACCTATGAAACCTGGAACTTGACACTTACGTGACCAGAGGAGAACAGATGTAGAAATGCTTAAGATATGTGTCTCCTTGCTTTGAGCTATAAATGAGACTCTCTGAGAAAGTTCCCTTATGCGTAATGTTCCTCCAAAGTCCAAACCAAAACTCTTGAAGGGCAAGTTGGTCAGAGCATGGAGACTCATCAGTATCCCCTGCGGATTCTGGTTGAAGTGCCTGTCAAAGGCAGTGCGTTTTTCTGTTTTCTTCTCTAGGCAGTGTGAACAGCTTGGATGTATTCCCCAGCTGTGTGCCACGTGGCTGTGGGAACCTTTTGACCACCACTTTCTTTCCAGTTGGGCTTTATTACAACACGCTTCCGTTCCCTGGGGTGGTGTGCTCTGGGCTCAGGATGGTGGGAGTAGAACTTGAGGATTGTTTTGCTTTTCACTTGTCAGTTGTCCCAAAGAATTATGTCTAGGTTATATGTTTATAAAAGCCTTTGATTTTTTTTTAATTCCACTTCTTTTAAAAAATTACTTTCATCCCCAAAGTATCTAATTTTAGTTTCATCAGATTAAGAGCTTTAGTGCCCGGGAGACTGAGGCAGAAGAATCGCTTGAAACCGGGAGGCAGAGATTGCGGTGAGCCGAGATCACGCCACTGCACTCCAACCTGGTGACAGAGCGAGACTCTATCTCAAAAAAAAAAAAAAAAAGCTTTAGTGCCTTATTTATGCCAGACAAATTTCAGTTTAGATCTTTTTTTTTTTTTTTTTTTGAGATGGAGTCTCGCTCTGTCGCCCAGGCAGGAGTGCAATGGCGTGATCTTGGCTCACCACAACCTCTGTCTCCTGGGTTCGCGCCATTCTCCTGCCTCAGCCTCCCAAGTAGCTGGGACTACAGGCACCTGCCACCACGCCTGGCTAATTTTTAAAATATTTTTAGTAGAGACGGGGTTTCATTGTGTTAGCCAGGATGGTTTCGATCTCCTGACCTCGTGATCCGCCCCCCTCGGCCTCCAAAAGTGCTGGGATTACAGGCTTGAGCCACCGTGCCTGGCCAGTTTAGATCTTTTTTTAAATCTTTTCTAGTCTATTTAATGGAGAGACAATTTCCCAGGCTTTTTTTTTTTTTTTTTTTAAATCAAATCAAACTTGCCAGAGCAAAGACTAAGGCCCTATCACAAATGCAGCTAGGTTACAAGACTAGTTTAAATAAAAGCTCTTTCTATTCAATTGAGAGGGACAGTGAGTAAACCAGTATGGAGTTTACGTTTTAGAAATATTCCTTATGATATACTCTAGCCTCAGCGTTTAATATTATGGCAATATCGAGGTGCAAGGAGGAATGTGGGGAAATACAGCTAGTAGAAGAAAAGTCATTCTTAAGTTTTAGTATATAAGAACCCCACTGAGGGAACCTCTTTCACTTTCTCCTGATTGAACAACTGACATGCTCTTCTGGTTCTGTCCCATGGAGATAATTGGAAAAGTTTTGCTGCTTCAACTTTGAAAAGTGGTTTGTTGGTATAGGATAAAAGTAGTTAGTGTATAGTGGCGATATAGTCTCTACCACTAAGTAAACATAAGGGGTCACTACAGGCAGTGCAAAGTCAAAGTCAGGCTTCCCCTGGTGGTTTCTTTTCTTTTTTTTTGAGATGGAGTTTTGCTCTTGTTGCCCAGGTTGGAGTGCAACGGCGCGATCTTGGGTCACCGCAGCCTCCACTTCCCGGGTTCAAGCGATTCTCCTGCCTCAGCCTACCAAGTAGCTGGGATTACAGGCATGTGCCACCAAGCCCAGCTAATTTTGTATTTTTAATAGAAACGAGGTTTCTCCATGATGGTCAGACTGGTCTCAAACTCCCAACCTCAGGTGATCCGCCCTCCTCGGTCTCCCAAAGTGCTGGGATTACAGGCATGAGCCATCACACCTGGCCTGGGTGGTTTCTTATTTAATGAACCTGATGGTTACAGGTAACTTTTATCAGAGTGTCCTATACTGGAACATCATGTTGGTCTATACTGCTTAGACTTGTGGATTTGGATTCTAAGTCTGATTCTAAACTACTTACTTAGATCAGTGCCTTGAACTCTCCAGACTCTGAGCAAGCAATAGTAAACATCACAGGAAGATTGATGAGATGGAAGGTAATGTGCAGGGCAAAAGTGGAGATAGTGAAGAAACTGTTATTGTTCAAATCCTATTACTGCTGTATTTGATGTATTTTTTTTTTCCCTGCTGGCTTTTCTTGTCAAGTAAAATCCTATCTCTTGATCTCTTTCCTCTGAGATCAAGAGCTGGATACGCTTTACTAGGTATACCTTTGGATCCTAAAAAAAATTATTTTGAAATAATTTCAAACATACGTAAGTATTGCAAGAACAATAAAAGAGTTCTAATACCTGCTTCCTGCAAATTTTCTAGTTGTTAACGTTTTCATGGATTTGTTCCATCACCCAGTCTCTCTCCCAGTCTCTCTCCTTCCTGATGTATATTAGATGTAGTCTTTTAATGAAACTTTTGAGAGCTGAATGCAGATAGTTTTTCTCATCTCCTCTAAACACTTTAGTATGCATTCCTCCCAAACAAGGATATGCTTCTATGATCATCATACGGCTCACCAAATCAAGGAATTAACCTGGGTTCAATACTACCATCCAGTCCACAGACCCTGTTCAGGTTTTGCCAACTGTCCCAACAATGTTTCCTTTTTTTTTTTCTTTCATCACAGGGTATATGATGTCAACTCATCCCTGGAGATGTTTTCTCCACCTTAAATTCACCATTTTTAGGGCCAGGCACAGTGGCTCATGCCTGTAATCCCAGCACTTTGGGAGACCGAGGTGGGTGGATCACCTGAAGTCAGGAGTTCAATACCAGCCTGACCACTGTGGTAAAACCCCATCTCTACTAAAAATACAAAAAAAATTAACCAGGCATGGTGGTGCATGCTTGTAATCCCTGCTACTTGAGAGGCTGAGGCAGGAGAATTGCTCGAACCCGGGAGGTGGAGGCTGCAGTGAGCTGGGATGATGCCATTGCACTCCAGCTTGGGCAACAAGAACAAAACTCCATCTCAAAAAAATAAATAAATAAATAAATAAAATAAAAAAATTCACCATTTTTTCCTTTGCAATTGATTAGTTTGTGAATTACCATTTTTTCCTTTGCAGTTGATTAGTTTGTGGAGAGGTGTTCTTATATTTCATTGATACCCTGTTTCTCAAAAAACCTCCTTCCAGTAGACCTGGCATTCACTGATAACTCCCACCTGTCTCAGTGATGGGTTTTTTTTTGTTGTTGTTGTTTTCTTTTTACAGGCAAGGTCTTGCTCAGTTACCCAGGCTGGATGGGGTGCAGTGGTATGATCATAGCTCACTGCAGCCTTAATTTCCTGGGCTCAGGCAATCCTCCTGCCTCAGCCTCCCTGGTGTCTGGGACTACAGGCACATGTCACCGTGCTTAGCTAATTTTAAAATTTTTTGTAGAGATGGAGTCTCACTATGTTGCCCAGGTTGGTCTTGAACTCCTAGGCTCAAGCGATCCTCCTGCCTCAGCTTCCCGAAGTGCTTGGATTACAGGCATGAGCGACCATGTCCAGCCCAATGGTGATGTTTATATCCATCATTGCTTCTATATGTATTAGTTGTAGTCTACTGTAAAGAAGAGCTTTCCTTTTCTCTTGTTTATTTAATCAGTGTAGACTTGTGAATTTTTTCAATGGATTGTAATATCTTCCTATCACTTTTTATTTTTATGCATAAATTGTCCCCACTTTGGTGAGTAAGTTTCCCTTCAAGCTGGTTCCTGTGTCCTTTTGACATATTCCCACCTTTGGATCATTGTTAATGCTTATAAACTGTTATACACTGCCTTCCAAATGCCAGAAACTAAGCCCTCTGTGAAGCATGGGGTTGACTTCCTTCAAGGAACTACTTCCATTGCGTCCCATACATTAAAGCCTCAACTGCCAGCTGCGATTCTGTTCCCTCTGTAGTGTGACCAGTCTCAGGAGCAGTTTCACCCAGAAAGGAGCTTCTTCAGCATGCTGCTGAGTGTGTTCCCATTTCACATGGCTCCCAGGGAGTATCAGCCTCTAGGGAGGCAGTCTCCTCTCCCCAGGTGCCAATGCTATCTGCTTCTTAAAAGCTGTGAGAGATCTTAACATGGCCCTGACATAGAATAACTTTAGAGAGACTTCTGCGAACTTGACTTTTCTGATTCCAGCAAGAGCTTTGGCTACTAGAGTGCATTTCAATCTCTAATCTTCAATAACCATCCCCTTCAAATGAAATAGCGTGTACTACTTGGTCCTGAAGGTTCTGAAAGCCAGACTACCTAAGCATCTGTTTTCCTTAAATGAGAGTACCTCCTATGTCAGTCTTTCAAATTTAGCTGAAGGTCAGAGAGCTTGTTTGGGAAGGATAAATAAATATTTCTGGACTGAATTTTTTCTCTCTCAGCCCCTGGAATTTTGTAGTTCAGTACTTCGAAGCTTGTGGTAGAATTGACTGTAGTAGAAAGACTATATAAGATTACTTTCTCAATTTAGGATTTGTTCTTTACTTTTGGTACAGATAGTAAAAAATAAAACATCACTACCTATTTGTGGAAATGCATATTTGTGTCACTGGTTGGCTCAGTTAACTATAAAATCCTTTGTTTTTCTTTCTTTCTTTTTTTTGTTTTTTTTGAGGCGGAGTCTCACTCTGTCGCCCAGGCTGGGGTGCAGTGGCGCGATCTCGGCTCACTGCAAGCTCTGCCTCCCGGGTTCAGCCATTCTCCTGCCTCAGCCTCCCGAGTAGCTGGGACTGCAGGCGCCCACCACCGCGCCCAGCTAATTTTTTGTATTTTTAGTGGAGACGGGTTTCACCGTGTTAGCCAGGATGGTCTCGATCTCCTGATCTCGTGATCTGCACACCTCGGCCTCCCAAAGTGCAGGGATTACAGTTGTGAGCCACTGCGCCCGGCCAATCCTTTGTTTTTCATTCACTTTCAGAGGGGACTTAAGTTGACTTCCCATAAAAGCATGGAAAGTTCAATGTTAGAAGTGATATTTTTGGCCGGGCATGGTGGCTCACACCTGTAATCTCAGCACTTTGGGAGGCTGAGGTGGGCAGATCACCTGAGGTCAGGAGTTTGAGACCAGCCTGGCCAACATGGTGAAACCCTGTCTCTACCAAAAAAAAAAAAAAAAAAAAAATTAGTGGCACTTTCCTGTAGTCCCTGCTACTTGGGAGGCTGAGGCATGAGAATCTCTTGAACCAGGGAGGTGGAGGTTGCTATGACTTGAGATCATGCCACTACACTCCAGCCTGGGTGACAGAGCTGGAGTTTTCTTTTTTTGAGCTCTGTCTCTGTCTTTTTTTTAGGCCAGGCATGGTGGCTCACGCCTGTAATCCTAGCACTTTGGGAAGGTGAGGTGGGAGGGTCACTTGAACTCAGGAGTTTGAGACCAGCCTGGGCAACATAGTGAGACCCCATCTCTATTTAAAAAAAAAAGATTTTTGAAACTACTGAAAGAGTAGTACCAGGAACAAGTATTGCAGTAATAACTCTGTCAAGACCTGAATTAACTCTGCAGTCCATGTTAACTTTATGAGCTGCAGTAGTATAGTAAAGCAAAAGTATTTTCTATTTCACCGACTCTTATAGTGCCTTCCCTACGTTGGACATGGACTGTACCTTAAGAGCCTTTAGTTACCTTTCACGAGTATGTATTACTGATTGGTAGTGGCTGAAAGGTGTGATAGGTTTCCTCACTCATCTTAAGGGTCATAGTCAACACTTCTCTAACAAAAGACAGGTTAACAAGAGAAAAGCATAACAAATTTATGTGACACAGGAGGCTTTAGAAATGAAGTCTCAAGGACCCAGGGAAAACTGTCTGTTTTTATGCTTAGGTTTGATGAAGAATTCACTGCCGTATAGAAAGTGATTGGACAGTAAGACATGATCTAATGGTAACAGACTGAGAAACCCACCAAGACTGGTGTGCTCAGGTCATTCTTGGGCTCTCTATGTAGCATTCCTTCCCCCAGGTTATGGGATGGGGCAGGACCTCTCTAGAATGCGGGTCTTCAGAGGACAAGAGAGTGACCTTTCTAGTTTTATGGCTTGCTTCAGAGAAGAGGGTTTCTAGTTAGTTCTTTTTTTTTTTTTTTTTTTTTTTGAGATGGAGTCTCATTCTGTTGCCCAGGCTGGAGTGCAGTGGCATGATCTCGGCTCACTGCAGCCTCCACCTCCCAGGTTCAAGCGATTCTCCTGCCTTAGCTTCCCAACTAGTTAGGACTATAGGCACATGCCACCATGCCTGGCTAATTTTTGTATTTTTAGTAGAGGTGGGGTTTTACCATGTTGACCAGGCTGGTCTTGTAGTGATCCACCCACCTGGGCCTTCCAAAGTGTTGGGATTACAGGCATGAGCCACTGTGCCTGGCCAGGGTTTCTAGTTTCTGTGGTCTTGAGGAAAAGGAATTCTGGTTTCTATGAGTAGCTTAGGGGGAGAAAAAGGGGAGGCAGACAGGAGGCCAGGAGAAGGTCAGAGAGCAACCTTGCTTCTGAGGCCTTCCAATCTCCTTTAGTTCAAAGTGCTCAGCATGCCAAAGCACCATACTTTGGGGTATTGTTTTCTGAGCCTGATGGGATGGAATTAGGCAAGAAGGAGAGTGTATTGCTACAAATCGATTGCCATTACCCCAGAAACAATTTAAATAAAATATCTATCCTAAAGAGTCACTAGCAACAGAAACAGGTCATGAGTATTTCCTCCCTCCTGTCGTCTCTTTTCAGAGTAGTCACCCAAACAATAATACACACTGACTGTTGAGTGGAGCATTAAGAATTTCTCTGAAAAGAGTGTACTGTTGCTGTTAGCAAAGAAGCTTTAGAGATCTCAGGTAGAATAACGTTTTTTGAAAGTGTGTACCAGCCAGTGGTCATGCTGCGGTTTTCTCCATATGCTTTATTCCTCATGGTTTGAGACAACTTTCGTAGGGATTATATCAGTCTGCTTTACATTGAGGTCCTACAGTTACTAAATCGCATTTGACCCCAGATTGGAAAACAATGTGGTGTAGGGGGCATTGTCTACTGGCCCCCAGAGATCTAAGTACAGTTCCTGCTTATCTCTGCAGTTCGCTGCTCAGAGAAATGGGGAAACCTGAGCTGTTTTTTGTTTTTTGTTTTTGAGACGGAGTTTCGCTCTTGGCACTCAGACTGGAGTGCAATGGCGCTATCTTGGCTCACTACAACCTCTGCCTCTCAGGTTCAAGCAATTCTCCTGCCTCACCCTCCCGAATAGCTGGGATTACAGGCATCAGCCACCATGCTTGGCTAGTTTTTGTATTTTTAGTAGAGATGGGGTTTCACCATGTTGGCCAGGCTGGTCTCGAACTCCTGACCTCAGGTGATCCACCCGCCTCAGCCTCCCAAAGTCCTGGGATTACAGGCGTGAGCCACCGCGCCCAGCCTGGTTTGGTTTTTTGAGCATCCATTTCCTCATCTTTATTATTATTATTTTTTGAGGCAGGTGACTCACCCAAGAGAGTCACACAGCAGCATGATCACAGGTCACTGCAGCCTCAATCTCCCTCGGGTCAAGCAGTCTTCACACCTCAGCCTCCTGACTAGCACACCACCATGCGTAGCTGATTTTTAAAAAATTTTTAGTAGAAACAAAGGCGCGGCAGGGGTTGCTCCCTTTGTTGTCCAGGCTGGTCTCTCACTTCTGAGCTCAAGCCATCCATCCATGTTGGCCTCCCGAAGTGCTGGGATTAGAGGCATGAGCCACCACTCCTGGCCCATTTCTTCATTTTTAAATGGAGTTATTAATAGTCTTTGTCTGGTAGAATTATGAGCTTTAAATGAGACGAAGCAAATAAAGTGATCAATACATATAAAGGGCTCAATAAATGTTATCTAAAACAAAAACCAAAATGGGTTGCTGCTTTAGTTGTTCTTCTCTTCCATCTAGCTTGAAACTTCTGTTTAGAAGTAAACAAAAAATCAAAATCTGTATTTAAGAACAACCACCAAGAACAACAACAACAACAAAAGCCTTGGTTTGCACTTAAGGCGATTTGGTATGAATTTTCCCCCAGCCAGAGTTGGCAGGGTTAATGTGCGCCAGCTGAGAAGCCATGCTGTTACCTTCTGGCAGCCCATATGCAGATGCTGTTGTATTAATTACAAAAGAAAACTCGATTAACTTGGAAGTCCTTTAACTGTCAGTGAGGCAGCTGCTCCAGCTCTGAAACAGGTTTTCTTCCTCCCTTCTACTGTCAGTCTACAGCTTTTAATCTCTTCTTTAGAGAACTGCTGAGACTGCACTGTAGGTCCTCAGAGCCCCTGGCTAGTTCAGTCTACTTTTTGATCTGCAGTTATAGTGGTCCAAGGGGCGCTTGCATAGATTCACATAATTTAAAACAAAATAAAAACAACCAGACCAACCACCCATCCCCCTCACATCATTGTTCTTTCAGCAGTTAAAACCTGGCATTTTAGAACTGGAAAGCATGTTAAAGATGATCTAATCCAACTCCACCCCCCTGCATTTACCGATGAGCATTTCAAGGCTCAGAAAGATCGAGTGGATTGCCAAGGTCACAGAGCTAGTCAGAGTGGCAAAGCATGCCTTCATTCTCATGCTGTTCCCGCTTCCATATTGCACTCCACATCACTGAGCAGTGTGCTCAGAATCCAGGAGTAAAACCATCTGCTTTCAACTTCATTTCTCTCCAAGCCCTTGTTCAAATCTGGTAGAGATGTCAGATGGATGAAAAAGCTAAAGATTTAGTGGGAGAAGCAAAGGGCTTGGATAGTGACGTGTTGGAAAACAGAGACAGTGATGTTTGCCATAGACTTCTAACAGTGTACTGGGCTCAACTTCAGCACCCTTTCCTATTGCACTGGTCTTTGGTTGGTTTGACAGTAGCAAGTTTATTTGTGGTGACTTTTTGTAGGAAAGATGGAGGTGGGGAGTGTTCATTGGGGTCACATGAATAATGGGGTGTGTCTGCTGTGGTTTTGGCTGATGCAGCCTGTTTCATTGGCTGTCCTGTAGTTGACACTTTGTCTCAGAGGTGCAGATGCTTTCTCCCTCTGGTCCTGAAAAGTGATTTAGTTGGTTTTCTTCTCTATTATCCACTCTCCTGGTAGTAGCAGTAACAAAGGTTAGTTAGGTTTGTTGGTCTTTTTGTGATGAAACCATTTTTATTATAAGAATTTAAAGGTTGTCAGTATGCATTCACATGTAGACACTTATGTGAAAATCTGGGGAGGACTGGGAACAGAAGAAAGCTAGGAAGTGTAGATGAGGGTGAAGACACTCTAGCTGGACTTCTCACTGCTTGAGCTAAGACTATGGTAGTTAAATTCCACAAGATGAATGGAAGGGTCCTGTTCTTGTTTTTTTTTTTTTTTTTGAGATGGAATCTTGCTCTGTTGCCCAGGCTGGAGTGCAATGGCACGATCTTGGCTCACTGCAATCTCCGCTTCCTGGGTTCAAGCGATTCTCCTGCCTCAGCCTCCCAAGAACCTGGGATTACTACCACCATGCCCAGCTAATTTTTTGTATTTTTGGTAAAGACAGAGTTTCGCCATGTTGGCCAGGCTGGTTTCGAACTCCTGACCTCAGGTGATCTGCCCGCCTCCGCCTCTCAAACTGCTGGGATTACAGGCGTGAGCCACTGCACCTGACCAAAGGGTCCTATTCTTTATCCGCATGAAGGAGGTTTTTAGGAGTGATGGTTGCTCTTAAACTATTCATCATGATACTGGACTTTTCAAAGTACTCAGTGGGTTTGCTTACAGCTTTCTATAGGTAGCTCTCCCCACTAAATGGATTCTCAGACAAAACAAACAGATCTGTAACATTAAGCCCTTGGTATGTGTCAGGCATTGTGTTGGGTGTTGAGGATGAAATAGGATGGTTCTTCTTGCTTTTGATGATTATAAACAGATGATTAGAATAAAGCATGGTAAGTGTTCTGCAGTTGTGAATAAGGTATGAAGGGACTCAGGACTGGCTTGCTGCTGCTTGTTAATGACCACACAAGCAATTGGCTGTGTCCTCTTGCTTTTAGGTTGTAGATCAAAAGAGTAGACTAGTTGTCTGGTGTTACACTCTTGTATTTAGTAAATACCCTTGCACAGAATTATATACTTAGTTAACTCTGTTTGGTTTTTGAAAGGAACTCATCTCTTTCCCAGGAGAGTAGATTGGCTTGTTTCAGTGTCTGGTGTTGCTGATGTATATATGCAGGCCAGGGTGATATCCTTATAGACAGAGAGATATGAAAAGAAGGGCCCTAATGAAATGCATAGAGGGATTTGCGTGAACACAGACCTCTTTAACCCTTTTGGCATTACTGTTTGTGGAAGAGAAGGATGCTTAGGGATTTGAAATTGTAGCTGGGTAGGTTCACTCTGAAGTAGAACCACCTCTTAATTGACTCAGGCCTCTCTTGCTTCAATTCCGGCAACAAACAAAATAAATGGCCTACAAATAATTTAATGCAGCTTATGGTTAAGTGACTAAAACAAATACTGTTTCAGTTAGTGCCACCCAAAATTTCAATTATGATGGATGTGTTTGGCTCAAGGATTGTCCTTTTTGTAGCCTAAGAACTGTGTGTCTGTGCTGTTCTGAACAAATGCGGGAATTGCCTGAATCTGAGAGGTAGGCAGACACTGATATTGAGGGAATAAGGAAGCGATATAATTCAGACTGAGAATTTCAGTGAACTAATTTCGGGCTATTTTTCCCAGACAGCGATTCTCATTCTTTAGGAAGCTTGTTCTGTCTTGAACATTATTTGAATGTGTTTGGGGAAGTTATCCATTTAAATTAGTAGTAGTTGCCTTGAAAGAAGTTTTTTTGTTTTTGTTTTTGTTTTAGATTTTTATTTTTTATTATTTTTTGTACAAAACATCAGGTTGGTGAAAAACAGATTTTTTAATTGACACATAGTAATTGTACATATTTATAGGATACATGTGGTATTTATAGGATACATGTGGTATTTCGATATGTGGGTAACAATGTGGTAATGGTCAAATCAGGGTAATTGGGATGTCCATCATGGAGAATGTTTTTGAGATAAATCACATCTCTTTCTAGATTTGCCTAGATTTTATCCTAACAGGCAGTTTTGTCCCTTTGTCCTATTTAGGGTCTTGTCTCCCATAAACAGAAGGAATGTGATTTGATTAGGAGGTATTGATGTTAATTGAGCACCCCAGTGTTTTAAGGAAACAGATGACTTGGCAGCTGGGATGTTGTCACCAGCTATCAGAGCGATGAACTGGAAAAGATTCTAGAGCTTATGCAAACCTGAATAGCATTTCATTTTATACATTTATACATTTTATATATTTATAGCTCATACATTTAGTAGTAAAATATGTCACAGTGAAGAACATAAGCTAAAACTGCATATGGTAGATAAATTTAAAAGGGCTCTATAGTGCTGTATTATGTGCTACATGATGGCATCTTGGTCAACAAAGGTACAGTATTTTTAGCACACCTTTTCTATGTTTAGATATGTTTAGATACACAAATACTTAAGATTGTGTTACAGCTATCTATAGTATTCAGTACAGTAACATGCTGTACACGTTTGTAGCCTAAGAGCAATAGGCTACACCCTATAGCCTAGGTGTGTAGTAGGCTGTACCCATACCACCTAGGTTTGTGTAAGTATACTCTGATGTTCACACAGTGACAAAATCGCCTGATGATGCATTTCTCAGAATATATGCCTGTTGTTAAGCAACACATGACTGTAATCTGTGTTCAAGTATTAGGTCTTCTGTCAGAAGGAAGGGTTTAATTTTGACACATTCAGGTATGTTTCTCCTTGGGCTCACATCCCAACCAGTATAGTTTTTCTGGCTTTGTTATTTTAATAATCTTGGTATTTGTGATGGAGTCCTTGTAAACTCCTTAGGCTGTCCCTCCACTGAATGAAAAAGGAGCGGGGCGGGAAGATCAGGTCACTCCCACGTTTCTGAGTAGAAATAACAACTTGTTCCTAGGGGATGAGCTAGGGAAGGGAATTCTGTTTGGTATGTGAAGAGCCTTTTCTCACTGGGGTTTTTCCCCGATATGTCCTTCAACCAAGGTTCCTAGAAATTGCTCCTCAAGGACACTGTCATCCTCGTGGGATTTCTGTGTGAGTCTCTCTCTCTCCCCTTCCTCACTCCTCTCTCTCTACTCCTTTCTCCTCCTCCACTCTCCCCTTCCCCAACCAGGCCAACTGAGCTGCATTTCCTTCCCGCCTAAGGAAGAGAAGTACCTCCAGCAGATTGTGGACTGCCTCCCTTGCATACTGATCCTCGGCCAGGATTGTAATGTCAAGTGCCAGCTGTTGAACCTGCTTTTGGGGGTGCAGGTGCTTCCCACCACCAAGCTGGGCAGTGAGGAGAGCTGTAAGCTTCGGCGCCTCCGCTTCACCTATGGAACTCAGACTCGGGTGAGCCTGGCGCTCCCTGGACAGTATGAACTAGTGCACACGCTGGTGGCTCACCAGGGCAACTGGGAGACCATCCCTGAGGAGGATCTGGAGGTCCAAGAGAACAATGAGGATGCTGCTCATGTTTTAGCGGAACTGGAGGTAACGATGCACCATGCTCTCTTACAGGTACCAATCTCATACTTCTCTACCAATTGTATACGTATATACCAGCTTTCCTTTTATTTTGACTTTCTAGAAAAGTAATTCGATGATACATAGTCTGAACTCTGAGCAGCAGTGGCTAGTGGAGTCAGAGGAACATAATCTGGGAAGTTGAAAAACAAACAAGACTGTAGCAATACCCATTCCTGCCTCTTCTTACCATGCTGCAAGGCCCTGAGTAGTTTGCTTGTCTCCCCACTTCCTTATCTCCGTTTCTAATGAAAATGAAAGGAATATGTGATACTTACATCTCAGCATGCTTTTACAGAATAATTGTAATCAAAGTTAGAAATCCTTTCTCATTTCTTAACCAGAAGATACTGCTGGAATTGTCTCCAGTTACCTCTTTCAAAAAGGAATGATAAGATGATGGATGAGTATTGTTCTTATTAGAATTGAGACCAAGTGAAGAATTTTGTGGGTTCTTCCTTAGACCTAACCATTAATTTACTAAGTAGTACAGAGGACAGATAATTTCTCCTACTTTATAAGGAACATGGGAATGTGAGGACAGGTCTGGCTCAATGTAAGGAGACATGGAGATCTTGTTATTTGAAGAGTATCTTAGTTTCTCTCATAAACTCCCAAAGAGAGCACAGATCCTGTGTCATCTCGTAAGATATCATGTTGTCTAAGACTTTATATATTATCACTTAGGAAATATTTCTTTCTTGGTCTGTGTTTCCTTTCCTATTGGATAGTTAGGACTGGGCTATTTAACTAGACCAAATGGATATGTGACTATGGCAGGGTCAGGAGTGGATAGGGATAAAATAATTCAGCCATACTCAGAGTTTGACCCTTGGTTAACTGTGCCAGGAAGGATGGGCTAGTTTGGCAGGACCTGAAAGAGTGGTTTTTTCTTTCCTTGTTTCTTATAACCACTTCAACTACCCCACTTCTAAGAAGCTTAGTTTCTCAGTCAATGAATGAGTCCTTTGGTTGTGGCCATGGCCTGTGACACTCTAGAAGTAAAAACTGTCATCTCATTTCCTTCCACAGTCCATATTTCTTTCATCTTGATAAATGCCACAGGGGGCTATGTAACAAGCCCCCATTCTCTCTCAGCTCAGTTTCAGTGGTGGTTTCCTGTGTTTTCAAACTGAGAGTTCACATTTCCCAGCTCTAGGATAATGTGAAGGTTTTTAAATAGCTCTGATAGTAACTCTGGCAGTAACCTTTGTATATTAACTGTGGCATGTTCAGTTGACCCATGAACTTCTTCACAATTCACAAGTATTTGATTGATCCATACACAGTCTCTCTGTAGTATACAGTCTTGGTCTAGTTCCTTCAAGCTTCCAATAGTTCAGTGGTTTTCAAACTTATATATATATATATAT
>NW_012104031.1:1020483-1049380 GCF_000951045.1 Mandrillus leucophaeus
TCTCTCTCTGTTGCCCAGGCAGGAGTGCAGTGGTGTGATCTCAGTTCACTGCAACCTCCGCCTCCTGGGTTCAAGTGGTTCTCCTGCCTGAGCCTACAGAGTAGCTGGGACTATAGGCGCCCGCCACCACACCTGGCTAATTTTTGTAATTTTAGTAGAGGCAGGGTTTCACCATGTTTGTCAAGGGTTTGTCAGGGTGGCCTTGAACTCCTTACCTCAGTGATCCACCCACCTCGGCCTCCCAAAGAACTGGAATTACAGGCATGAGCCACCACGCCTGGCTACTTTTTTATATTTTAATTCAGTGTAAGACATACATTTTCTTTCAGGACCCAGTACATGTATATACATATACATTTGAAATACAAGTTTCATGAAACATTACTTTTGCTTTCTGCAATACATACTGATAATTTCCTCTCTTTTTGATTTCATTTTTTGAAAATGTTAGTAGCAACCCACTAAGTTGATGCTATGACCTGGTAGATTATAACCTGTAGCTTAGAAAGCACTGTTGAGCTCAGTGGCATACACTTGTAGTCCTAGCTACTGGGGAGACTGAGGCATGAGGATTGCTTGAACCTAAGAAGTTGTATCCAGCCTGGGCAACATAGTGAGACCCTGTCTCTAAAAAAAAAAAATAATAATACTGTTAAATAGCAGAAATGACTGCTGTAAGTCAGGTGGTGATTTTTACAATTCTTGCCTTTAATAACAATCCTAGAATGTGACCAAGCCATCTGCAGGAGAAGCAAATCATTTGATTTTTTTCTCTTAGTCCCTTCATTTTTTAAAATTACTATTATTATTTTTTATTTTTTTAATTTGTGAGACAGAGGCTTGCTCTGTGGCCCAGGCTGGAGTACAGTAGCACAGTCTTGGCTCACTGCAACCTCCGCCTTCCAGATTCAAGCAATTCTACTGCCTCAGCCTCCCGAGTAGCTGGGATTACAGGTGTGTGCCACCACACCCGGCTAATTTTTATATTTTTAGTAGAGATGGGGTTTCGCCATGTTGGCCAGGCTGGTCTTAAACTCCTGACCACAAGTGATCCTCCTGCCTCAACCTTGCAAAGTGCTGGGATTACAGGCATGAGCTACCATACCCGGCCCCTTCATTTTATTGATTTAAATTTCTAATGCTTGTCTGAGCACAATGACTTATGCCTGTAATCCCAACACTCTGGGAGACTGAGGGAGGAGGATTGCTTGACCCCAGAAGTTCAACACCAGCCTGGGCAACATAGTGAGATCCTGTGTACACACCTGTGGTCTGAGCCACTTGAAAGGCTGGGGTTGGGGGATCAAGTGATCCTCCAACCAGTGGAGGCTGCAGTCAGCTGTGTTTGCACCATTGTACAACACTTGGGTGACAGAATGAGATCCTGTCTCGAAAAATTTTTTTTAAAGATCTTTCTCTTCATTACTTTGTGGGTTTTTTTTATTTGTTTGTTTGTTTTTTCGAGATGGAGTCTCATTCTGTTGCCTAGGCTGGAGTGCAGTGGAGTGATTTTGGCTCACTGCAGCTTCTGCCTCCCAGGTTCAAGCGATTCTCGTTCCTTAGTCTCCCAAGTAGCTGGGATTATAGATGCCTGCCACCACACTCAATTTTTATATTTTTAGTAGAGATGGAGTTTCACCACGTTGGCCAGGCTGGTCTCAAACTCCTGACCTCAAGTTATCCACCCCCCTCGTCCTCCCAAAGTGCTGGGATTACAGTCATGAGCCACTGTGCCTGGCCCTAATTTTTTTTTAAATTTCTAATGCTCATTTACTTTTATTCCATAAATTGAGGTGCTATAAGAAAGTCACAGAAAGGGAAGTACGAGCCATCCCCCAAGTGCGTATCTGAGCATGTATCTTTCCATTGAGAGCTCCCAGGGCCTACTCCTGGTGTGTGCTAAGCATGCAGACAGAGGCAACAATTGAGGAGGCTACTTGAATGGGATGTTGAGATACCAAATCAGCTTTCTCTCAGCATAGTTAAAAATATATATTCTCTCTTCTCTTTTCTTGAGGAATTATCTAGCCTCTCATGTTGTTTCATGTGGTTTGTGAGACTTCCTTGGCCAGTGTTTCTCTAGATCTGCTTTATTCTCCAGTGGTTTTGGTGTAGGCCTCGTACCAGATCCCTGTAGTTCTAAGTTTAGAACCCCTTGTTGTTGAGTCTCAGAGGGCCTTGCAACCTTTGTGGAATCCAAGCACTGCCCTCTCACTGCAGCCCGACTCCTGTCTCTGTTACATACATCAGCAATGCTCAGCTTACTGCTGGGGGCATTGCACAGCAGCTACCTGGAAGATCATTCATGCCAGCAAGAATGAGCTTTTTGTTTAGCTCCAGTTATTTTTAGGACCAGTGAGTTAGCTCTAAACAGCCCTTCCATCTGATTTGTGAAGAGGGTAGTAAAGAAAGGAAACATTTAGCTAAAGGAAATCAAGATTGAATTAGGGGAAATGCAGTGTTCATTTTGAACTGTCAAATTATCAAAGCAGAATTTCCCCTGCCCTCTTATACAATGGTCATTCTTCTAATACGTTATTTTAAAGTCCTCATAAATTAGCCATTTTCAGTTTGTTCCAGAATAGGCCAACTCACATGGACCCACACTGCTTGGTATTCCCACCTTTTTAGTTCTGGATCCCCTGAGATTCTCAGTTCAAAATTCAACAATAGAGGAACACTGTCAAGCCGTTCGTATCTGAAACCTCATTTGGTGTTCAAACATAGTCGCTTTGCAATTGGCAGCACAGTTCACCAGTCGCCATATTCACTAGTTGTGTCTTTATTACTCCCCCTTCCCCACCCTCATGCCTTCCTTCAAGCATATATATCTGACACCTCCTTTTCTTTTTCTTTCTTCTTAGAAATCTGATGGAACAGTTGTCTGCCTTAGAGTTGCTCAATCTGATATATCTGTGTGTGTGTGTGTGTGTGTGTGTGTGTGTTTTCTCCTGTGAACACCTGTAAGAAAATGAAGAAGCAGCAGCAGAAGCGATTAAACTTGCTCAGCCTGAGATGGGATTCCTGCAGCCTGGAGGTGGCATTTTGTTTACTGTGGCAGTTACATAGCTTCAGTTGATCTGCTCTGATCAGTAGCCCACCAGGTGCTTTTGGCCTTTTGGGCTGCCACATACTGACCTGGTTATTGGCTCATGGTGTTATCTGTTGGGGTTTACTTCAGGGAACTGAGGTAGACTAATATTTCCAGGCAAGGTCAGTGACTTGCAAATAACCTTTTTGTGTGTGTGTGTGACGGGGTCTTACTCTTGTCACCCAGGCTGGAGTGCAATGGCGCAATCTTGGCTCACTGCAACCTCTGCCTCCTGGGTTCAAGCGATTCTCCTGCCTCAGCCTCCTGAGTAGCTGGGATCACAGGTGCCTGCCACCATGCCTGGCTAATTTTTGTACTTTTAGTAGAGACGGGGTTTCACCATGTTGACCAGGCTGGTCTCGAACTCCTGACCTCAGGTGATCTGCCCACCTCAGCCTCCCAAAGTGCTGGGATTACAGGTGTGCACTACCATGCCTGGCTAATTTTTGTACTTTTAGTAGAGACGGGGTTTCACCATGTTGACCAGGCTGGTCTCAAACTCCTGACCTCAGGTGATCTGCCCACCTCGGTCTCCCAGAGTGCTGGGATTACAGGTGCGCACCACCATGCCTGGCTAATTTTTGTGTTTTTTGTAGAGATGGGGTTTCATCACGTTGGCCAGGCTGGTCCCGAACACTTGAGCTCAAGCAATCTGCTTGCCTTGGCCTCCCAAAGTGCTGGGATTACAGGGATGAGCCACCACGCCTGGCCACTAATTGTTTTTGTTTGTCTGTTTTGCTACCCTGTTTTTAACGAACAGATATTGGTATTTTAAATTTTTCAGTAATTAATGCTTTTACAACTCATAAGCATTATAAAAGATCTTAAAATGACAAGTTTACATAAAATTTTAACCCCCAAATTTACTAAACACTGTTTGTTGCTAGAAAACTGGCTTCTCTCATTTTTTGTCTAGTTATTGGCATTTCAAGACCAGACTGGGCTACAAAGTGAGACCTCATCTCTACGAAAAATTAGCCAGGTGTGGTGGCGTATACCTGTGGTCCCAGCTACATAGGAGGCAGCGGCAGGAGGATCAGTTGAGCCCAGGAGATCGAGGCTGCATTGCATCTTGGGTTACAGAGTGAGACCCTATCTCAAAAAAAAAAAACCACACACACACACAAACCCCAACATCGGTGGCTCACACCTGTGGTTCCAGCACTTTGGGAGGCTGAAGTGGGCGGATCGCCTGAAGTCGGAAGTTTGAGACCAGCCTGGCCAACATGGTAAAATCCTGTTACTATTAAAAATACAAAACTTAGCTGGACATGGTGGCAGGTGCCTGTAATCCCAGCTACTCGGGAGGCTGAGGCAGGAGAATCGCTTGACCCAGGGAGGTGGAGGTTGCAGTGAGCCGAGATCACGCCACTGCACTCCAGCCTGGGCGACAAGAGTGAAACTCTGTCTCAAAAAAAAAAACCCAACATTTGTTATAGGTTACTTACCTTTAGTTAGATACCATATTGTTTCTTGACTATATCTAGGTTAAAAGATAAAAATTGATAGGTAAAAGGTAAGAAAGAATGCTGAGTGAGGCCCTCAGGGCAAGAAGATACTGTTGGTGGAGGGAGTCTATGGAATTGGGCCAAAAAATGGTCAACTCCAAGGGAAAAGAAACAAGGATCATATTTATATGTACAGGATAGAGAAATAAGAAATTATATTCTAGAAGTATAATTCAAAATTTAAAAACTTATGTGGCAAAAAAGGGAAACTGAAGTGATGTATTTAAAAAGGATGTGGAAAGTTCAGGTGAATGCTAAATTATAAATTCTTTATGGCAGTAATCCTATTTTGTTTTTAATATCTCTCTCACCTTTACCCTAGCATGCACTAACATACATAGTAAAATGTAACCATCCTGCATACATTGTTCTTTGCCAAAAAACCTGGGAATTCCTGTTATAGGCTAATATACCTATGAAGGATATGTGTGATTCAGAGGCAATATATTTTTTTTAATCCCTATGCTCACTGTAATAACCTTGATATATCTCTTAAAAGAACAGCCTGGCTGGGCGCAGTGGCTCACGCCTGTAATGCCAGCACTTTGGGAGGCCGAGGCAGGCAGATTGCTTGAGTTCAGGAGTTTGAGACCAGCCTGGGCAACAAGGCAAAACCCTTTCTCTACAAAAAATACAAAAATTAGCTGGGTATGGTAGCACATGCCTGTAGTCCTAGCTACTCAGGAGGCTGAGGTGGGAGGACCACTTGAGCCTGGGAAGTGGAGGTTGCAGTAAGCTGAGACCGCGCCATTGCACTCCAGCCTGGGTCTCTGTCTCAAAAATAAATAAATAAATAAATAAATAAATAAATAAATAAATAACAACATCCTGTGTAGCCATAAAAAAGAATGAATTTGTGTCCTTTGCAGGGACATGGATGAAGCTGGAAGCCATCATTCTGAGCAAACAGGAACAGAAAACCAAACACTGCATGTTCTCACTCATAAGTGGGAGTTGAACAATGAGAACACATGGACCCAAGGAGGGGAGCATCAGACACGGGGGCCTGTTGGGGGGTTGGAGGAAGGGGAGGGAGAGTATTAGGACAAATACCTAATGCATGTGGGGCTTAAAACCTAGATGATGGGTTGATAGGTGCAGCAAACCATACCTGTGTAACAAACCTGCATGTTCTACACGTGTATCCCAGAACTTAAAGTAAAAAAAACAAAACAAAATAACATCCTGAAGCTGAGGCTGTATTTCCTCAGTTCACTGTCAGTGATTCATCTCTGGCCTTCCAGGGTTGGCTCTTTTTTTTTTTGAGACGGAGTCTCGCTCTGTCGCCCAGGCTGGAGTGCAGTGCAGTGGCCGGATCTCAGCTCACTGCAAGCTCCGCCTCCCGGGTTTACACTATTCTCCCGCCTCAGCCTCCCGAGTAGCTGGGACTACAGACACCCGCCACCTCGCCCAGCTAGTTTTTTGTATTTTTTAGTGGAGACGGGATTTCACTGTGTTAGCCAGGATGGTCTCAATCTCCTGACCTCGTGATCCGCCTGTCTCGGCCGCCCAAAGTGCTGGGATTACAGGCTTGAGCCACCGCGCCCGGCCCAGGGTTGTTAGCTCTTGAGGCGAAAATCTGACAGCAGTCACAGTCTTAATCTTCTTCTTTTGTCTTCTTCCTTTGCTAGGATTCTGTCTACCTCTTTCCTGCACCAAATAGCTTCCTTTCTGTTTTTACTGTCTCACATATTTGTTTGTTTCCTTTTGAATAGAGGATGGATGGGGTAGGGAATCTTCCCTAATTCAGAGACTTAGAGATTGAAAAGTATTGTCAATGGGCAGAAACTGTTGTTAGGACTATTAACAATATTTTCTTTTTGACTGCTATCGTGATGTCTCAGCCAATCCATAGAGGATATTACCTTGTTTGATAATGGAGCCTTTACTTTGTAACCAGCATATACTTCTTAATACAGAACCCTAGCTAGAATTGTTAGGACCCCTGAAAGCATCTAGTCTATCTTTTATTCTACTACACCAAATCAGACAGTGCTTGACACAGAGTGGGTCTTCCATGAGTGTTTAAACATTGTCTTTGTAGCTATGGGGACCTGGATTTATATCCTGGTTTTGTCACTTAGCTGTGTCACTTTGTTCCCTCATTTATAAGATGGGGCTATAATTCCTATCTTTTTTTTTTTGTCTGAGACAGTGTCTCACTTTGTCGCCCAGGCTGAATTGCAGTGGCAGGATCGTGGCTCACTGCAGCCTCAACCTCCTAGGCTCAAGTGATCCTCTCATCTCAGCCCCTGAGTACCTGGGACTACAGGCGCATGCTACTATGCCTGGCTAATTTTTGTATTTTTTTGTAGAAATGGGGTTTTGCCATGTTGCCCAGGCTGGTCTCGAACTTCTGGGCTGAAGCATTCTGCCTGCCTAAGCCTCCCAAGGTGCTGGGATTACAAACATGAGTCACTGTGCCCGGCCTATAATTCCTATCTTTTAGAATTGGTATGAGGCTAACGTGAGAGAATGTGTTGAAAGCACCTACCACAGTGTCTGGCACATAGTAGGCCCATTTCCTTCTCCCTTTGAATAAATCAGTGTCCTTGAGAAGACTTCCTGCTCTCTCAGTCACCCATCCCTTCCCTGACAATCATCCACATTGGAACTCCTCCCAAAACTTAAGGCTTCTTCTTCCAACTTACTTATAGTTATTCTTCTACTCTTATTAGAGAGAACATTCTTCATAATTCATTATGGCTTATTTTTGTAATAAAATGAAAGCAGAAAGCTGTTATAAAAGGTTAATAATACGGAAGTATATAAAAGTTGAAAGGTAAAGTTTTCCCTCCTTTCTCTTTCCCGCTTCTCCATTCTAGACAAAATATTTTGTCTCTCTCAATCTAGTAAGTGGCAAAAGAATAAAATTCAGATTTCTACTTTTGTGTACATCAGTAGATACCTAGATGTTTGACTGTCCATTAGGTAGAATGCATAGAGACCATTCAGTATATTCTTACCAACTTGTCAATTACCTAATCCATTGTCATTTGAGATAGAGAGAAGAGAGTTCAGATCCTTAAAGTCTTCATGCTTATGAGCTGAGAATCAGAGCTAAAACCTTTGCTTTTGGGTGTTTGGAATTATAAATATTCTTCTACTTTTAACATGATGGTCTCATGCTTTCTGTGGCTTCTGAGGGCTATGATTGTGATTGTGTTTTTTCTAAGTCTTATATCTGGCCTGAGTTACACACTGATGCTTTTACTAGGTAGGGAGATGGGCTTGTATCCATTCAATGTTGACTACTGGGATAAAACTCTGTTTTGCCTTCACATTGATCCCAGTTTCTTTGAGGCATGTTGTAATCTAGAAACATGTTATAGCGATTTGGTTGCAGCTCCCCCTTGGAAGGTATATGTACCACCAAGAGTCAAGGTATTTTATTTTATTTTATTTTTTGAGATGGTGTCTCACTCTGTCACCCAGGATGGAGTGCAGTGGCAGGATCTCGGCTCACTGCAACTTCTGCCTCCTAGGTTCAAGCGATTCTCCTGCCTCAGCCTCCTGAGTAACTGGGATTACAGGTGCCTGCCACCGTGCCTGGTTAATTTTTGTATTTTTAGTAAAGATAAGGTTTCAGTATGTTGGCCAGGCTGGTCTCAAACTCCTGACCTTAAGTGATTCACCCGCCTTGGCCTCCCAAAGTGCTGGGATTACAGGCTTAAGAGTGATGTTTCAGGGAACTATTTAGAAATGATAAAGAATCAGCCCTGTGTGAAAACAAACAGGAGAAACCTTTCAAATGCCCCGTGAGAATGTCACGAGAGGAGAACTGGAAGTAAAGATAGCTAGAATATGGGGACAAGGATAGAGGTCAAGGGTGTGCAAGGGCAGGACAGTTATTAATATATAGTTGCATACTTTTCTATGTGATGTGAACCTGAGGCTTCAGAACTCTAGAGAAAGCAAAGACACCTGCTACCTACCAACTTTAGCCTGTGTACATAACTGTTTTCTGGGTTTTTTGTTTGTATGTTTGTTTATATTTTAGAAATAGGGTCTCATTCTGTTGTTCAGGCTAGAGTGCAGGAACGTGATCATGGCTCACTGTAACCTCAACTTCCTGGGCTCAAGGGATCTTCCTGCCTCAGCCTTCCGAGTAGCTGGGACTATAGGTGTTTGTCACCATACCCGGCTAATTTGTTTTATTTTTTTGTAGAGATGGAGTCTCGCCATATTGCCCAGGGTGGTCTCGAACTCCTGGGCTCAAGGGGATCCTCCAGCCTCAGCCTTACAAAGTGCTGGGGTTACAGGCGTGAGTCACTGTGCCAGGCCACTGTTTTCTGTTTGAATTAGCAGTTAGTATAATCATCCTTTGTTATAATAGAGTTTTAGTAATGTGCCATGACCTACAGAGTAGGGATTCTTCACCTATAAGAGTCAGTACTCTTAGGAAGGGGTCAGCCTTCTCCAGTGATTGAGTGATTACTTCTTGGCATTTAAAATAGCGTCACTGGCTGGGCACAGTGGCACATGCCTATAATCCTAGCACTTTGGGATGCCAAGGCAGGAGGATTGCTTGAGCTCAGGAGTTTTTAAGACCAGCCTGGGCAACATAGTGAGACTTTGTCTCTACAAAAAATTTAAAAATAAATAAAGTAGGCCGGGCATGGTGGCTCAAGCCTGTAATCCCAGCACTTTGGGAGGCCGAGATGGGCGGATCACGAGGCTGTCTCTTATACACATCTAGATGTGTATAAGAGACAGGTTCAAGTGATTCTCCTGCCTCAGCCTCCTGAGTAGCTGGGATTACAGGCATGCGCCATCACCCCAGCTAATTTTGTATTTTTAGTATAGACAGGGTTTCTCCATGTTGGTTAGGCTGGTCTTGAACTCCCGACCTCAGGTGATCCACCTGCATCGGCCTCCCAAAGTGCTGGGATTACAGGCATGAGCCACGGCGCCCAGCCTCTATTGCATTTCTTAATCCTACCAAGAAAATGGGTGGCAACAGATCAGCTTCTGTAAATTCCATGGATTTATGCAGAATGCATTCTACAAGAGAGATCTCTTTAGGAATTCACTGTGACTCAATATGGGAATTATGGGTTACTGTCATGATTCCTTGAGATTCTTTTTACTTGATTGAGTTAGGAGCAAAATGCTTACTCATTGCTTTATTCTTGGAGTAGAGGCAAATACGATTTCAGATAAATGTGTGGGATAGAATGTGTGGGATGAGAGTTGAAAGATAGAAGATTTTACATATTTTGAAAGTGGCTTTGAGCATCATTTCTTCATTAATTCATTCCATGTTTATTTATTGGAATCTTACTAAGTGCCAGACACTGTTCTAGGTGCTAAGAAGGGATATAGCCATCCATGAAACAGTCTGAGGTCAGACTTCCCTCTCAGGTGGCCATACGAAGACCCATAACAGCTCTGGCTCATCCTCTTTATATTAATTTTTATTTTTTCACTCCCTGTCTCCAGGAGACAGTGTTGGCTTCCTTTTTTGTTTATAACCGTCAGGCATGAGTCATCCCTTCACTGTGAGTATTGCAGAATCGCATATCACATTCCAGCCTAATTTGTACTGCTGCCAGGGTCTCTGCCAGCAGCTCTTTGCCTATCTTCTGACTGTCATGATACTCAGAGCAGTGACACCACCTGCATACGTTAGTCAACTGGGGAAGGGAGAAGAGAGAGCATAATACCTGTTTTCTATCCATTGTTGTTTAGTACAAGGTATATTTAGAAATGGGCAGCTTCTTTCTGGGTGCCAATATATCAGGCCATACTCTACCATTAGAAAGCCCGAAATCCATGGCCGGGCACAGTGGCTGATGCCTGTAATCCCAGCACTTTGGGAGGCCAAGGTGAGCAGATCACCTCAGGTTGGGAGTTTGAGACCAGCCTGACCAACATGGAGAAACCAAATTAGCCCAGCGTGGTGGCGCATGCCTGTAATCCCAGCTACTTGGGAGGCTGAGGCAGGAGAATCGCTTGAACCTGGGAGGCGGAGGTTGCGGTGAGCCAAGATTGTGCCATTGCACTCCAGCCTGGGCAACAAGAGTGAAACTCCATCTCAAAAAAAAAGAAAAATTAAAAATAAAAAATAAAGCCCAAAATATTTTATTATTATTATTATTATTATTATTTTAGACAGTGTCTCACTCTGTTTCCCAGGCTAGAGTGCGGTGACGTGATCTCAGCTCACTGCAACCTCCGCCTCCTAGGTTCAAGTGATTCTCATTCCTCAGCCTCCCGAGTAGCTGAGATTACAGGCATGTGCCACCATGCCCAGCTAATTATTTATTTATTTATTTATTTTGAGACAGAGTCTCACTGTGTCACCCAGGCTGGAGTGCAATGGTGTGATCTCAGCTCACTGTAACCTCTGCCTCCCGGGTTCAAGTGATTCTTCTGCCTCAGCCTCAGCCTCCTGAGTAGCTGGGATTACAGGCATGTGCCACCATGCCCAGCTAATTATTTATTTATTTATTTATTTTGAGACAGAGTCTCACTGTGTCACCCAGGCTGGAGTGCAATGGTGTGATCTCAGCTCACTGTAACCTCTGCCTCCCGGGTTCAAGTGATTCTTCTGCCTCAGCCTCAGCCTCCTGAGTAGCTGGGACTATAGGCTTATGCCACCACGCCCGGCTAATTTTTGTGTTTTTAGTAGAGACAGGGTTTCACCATATTGGCCAGGCTAATCCTGAACTCCTGACATTGTGATCCACCTGCCTCAGCCTCCCAAAGTGCTGGGATTACAGGCGTGAGCCACCGTGCCCAGCCTAATTTTTGTATTTTTAATAGAGACTGGTTTTGGCCATGTTGGCCAAGCTGGTCTCGAACTCCTGGCCTCAAGCAATCTGCCCACCTCAGCCTCCCAAGAGTGCTGGGATTACAGGCACAAGCCACTGTGCCTGGCTTCCAAAATCCATTTCTTTAATAATGAATTTACACCTACGAGCAAATAAAGTCAACTGGTCTCTTAAAAACAGTATTGGGCCAGGTGCAGTGGCTTACGCCTATGATCCCAGCACTTTGGGAGGCTGGGGCGGGTGGATCACCTGAGGTCAGGAGTTTAAGACCAGCCTGGCTAACATGGCGAAACCCATCTCTACTAAAAAATACAAAAATTAGCTGGGCGTGGTAGCACATGCCTGTAGTCCCAGCTACTCAGGAGGCTGAGGCAGGAGAATCACTTGAACCCAGGAGGCAGAGGTTGCAGTGAGCCGAGATTGCACCACTGCACTCCAGCCTGGGTGATGAGTGAAACTCCATCTCAAAAAAAAAAAAAAAAACAAGAACACCCAACCGTATTGGTCTTACAAATGGACGTGGTAGCTTTGGCTGATGTTTCTGTCATGCACACAAAATGGTCCTTTGAGGAAAACCTGAAAATTTATTCTAGAATTTTGAGATAATCCATCAGAAAAAACAAGCAAACAAAATTCTTCCTGAAATTTCTAAACAGTACTTTGGTTTTGAATATTTAGGCTTTCCTTTCATAAGTTTGATTGGTTGATTTATGTCTTTTAAAAAATATGTATTTAGGGCAGCTTTGTAATATAAAAAACATTTCCACCTATAATTCTTTGCTTTAATGTAACTGTTTTCTTTTCTTTTTTTCGAGACAGAGTCTCACTCTGTCACCCAAGCTGGAGTGCATGGTGTGATCTCAGTTCACTGCAGCCTCTGTCTCTTGGATTCAAGCAATTCTCTTGCCTCAGCCTCCAGAGTAGCTGGAATTATAGGTTTGCACCACCATGTCAAGCTAATTTTTGTATTTTCAGTAGAAACGGGGTCCTCCATGTTGGCCAGGCTAGTCTTGAACTCCTGACCTCAAACGATCTGCCCACCCCAGCCTCCCAAAGTGCTGGAATTACAAGTGTGAGCCACCACACCCAGCCTAATGTAACTGTTTTCCTTTCTTGGGATTCTTTTTGGTCTTTATCTCATTGTTATATGTGATTATAATGTTGTCATTTATGCAGTTGTGTGTTCTATTTTAAACCTTAAAATTTCTTACCAACTTTTTGAATATGCTTCACTGAAATGATTCATACTGTAGCATGTGTGACTCAGGGTAGTGAAAAGGGGTTTGTTTTGAATAGCAAGATGAGTATCAGACTAGTCTTCCAGCCAGAAAACATTCCATGCAACTTGAGACACAGATGAAACAGCAGATTTCTTCTTGGCTTCGGTTGGATGAAGAGTAGATTGACTTATGTAGTGTTTGCTAAAATGACAAATGGTGAGATGCTAAAAGCACTTTGAGCTTTAGGGAGTTCAAAGTGGCCAGGCAAATTAAAGTTATGTGACCTGCCTGAGAAAATAGCACAGTTCTTTGTGAGAAAAGAAGGTGAGATATTTGTGCTTTGTTGGGAATAAAGAAGATTTTAAAAACTCAAACAAGGCTGGGCACAGTGGTTCACACTTGTCATCTCAGCAGTTTGGGAGGTCGAGGCACAGATCGTTTGAGCTCAGAAGTTCAAGATCAACCTGGGCAACATGGCAAAACCCCATCTCTACCAAAAAAAAATTGCCAAAAAAGAATGACAATTAGCTGGGCGTAGTGGCTCACACCTGTAGTATCAGCTACTCGGGAGGCTGAGATGGGCAGATCACTTGCGCCTGGGAGGTTGAGACTGCAGTGAACCTTAATTGCACCACTGCACTCCAGGCTGGGCAACAGCACGAGACCTTGTCTCAAACAAACAAACAAACAAACAAAAACTTATCAAAAAGACCTACTGCTCATGCTGGGTGTGGTGGCTCACACCTGTAATCCCAGCACTTTGGGAGTCTGAGGCAGGTGGATCAGTTGAGGTCAGCAGTTCAAGACCAGCCTGGCCAACATGGTGAAACCCCATCTCTACTAAAAATACAAAAATTAGCCCGGCGTGGTGGTGTGTGCCCGTAATCCCAGCTACTTGGGAGGCTGAGGCAGGAGAATCACTTGAACCCAGGAGGCAGAGGTTGCAGTGAGCCGAGATCGTGCCATTGCACTCCAGTATGGGCGACAGACTGAGACTCCGTCTCAATCACTCAATCAATAAACCTACTGCTCAAATAGGGTAAGAAATAAAAACAGTATATTCATCTGAAAGAAACAAAATTGTGTATCTTTTAGAGTTCAAATAAAGTAAATATTCAACATCTGATAACTGTTAAGGGCACAAACTTGAGCATATTTGTGTTGAGTTCTTTTATAACTCTAAAATATGCTAGAATTCTGTGGAGGATTGATTCTGAGTTTGCAGACCCTTGAAGACATCAGGAGTCTATATTACCTACAATGGTAATATATTAATATGTGTGAGTCCCTAGTTAACAGTTTACACCTGGAATGCCAGGCAAACTAGACAAT
The DNA here is from genome assembly GCF_000951045.1 of Mandrillus leucophaeus. Taxonomy (NCBI): domain Eukaryota; kingdom Metazoa; phylum Chordata; class Mammalia; order Primates; family Cercopithecidae; genus Mandrillus; species Mandrillus leucophaeus. The sequence goes on from NW_012104031.1 coordinate 1,034,411, forward strand.
GTCAGAGACACAGAGGAACAACCTATGCAATGGATTGAAATGCAGTAGATGGACATACGCTCTTGTGTGTTTGACCTTCATGGGAAAGAAGTAGAACACAAAGTGGAAAGTGCAGACTAGGCAAAGGACCTGTGGAAGGTTTGTTTCTAAACCTCAAAGATCATTCTTTTTTTTTTTTTTTTTTATTTGAGACAGAGTCTTGGTTTGTCGCCCAAGCTGGAGTGCAGTGGGGTGATCTCAGCTCACTGCAACCTCTGCCTCCCGGGTTCAAGCTGTTCTCCTGCCTCAGTCTCTGGAGTAGCTGGGACTACAGGTGCCTACCACCACACCCAGCTAATTTTTGTATTTAGTAGAGATGGAGTTTTGCCATGTTGGCAGGGCTGATCTCAAACTCCTGACCTCAAGCAATCCCCCTGCCTTGGCCTCCCAAAGGGCTGGGATTACAGGTGTGAGCCACTGTGCCCGGCCTCAAGATCATTCTCGAAACTCACTTTAGCAACTTGGGTATTTCAGTTAGGATTAGGTTCAATTGTGTGTAACAGATCATCAAAAAAACAAAACAAAAAAACCAAAACTCAGGAACTTAAAGGTAGAGTTTTTGGGTGTTTGTTTTTTTGCCTTACATAAAAGAAGTCTGAAGCTAGGTAACTGAGAGCTGGTGTGGCAGTTCTGTGATCACCAGAGACCTAGGCTTCCTCTTTCTTTTGGTGTCATCATCTTTAGTGCTGGCTTCCACCCTCAGGTTTGCGTTAGGGCTGCTGAGTGATGACTGCTGTTCTAGCTGTCACATCTGTGCTCCAAGCAGGAAAAAGGACAAGGCCAAAGGGCATATTTCCTGGTAGAATCCACCCCCTGTACACTAAAGGGCTTTCCTGGAAACCCCACCCACTTATTGAACACCCCTATCTGTAAAGGACATTGCCTTCCCCTATAACATGGAGACTAGATATTGGATAGGCAAACCTTGGTCTCTGCCTTACCAAGTGATCATATTCCTAAAGGTATTACTTAGACTTAGGTGGCTAAGACTTTGGGATACCTACAGACTCAGAATAGGACAGTAATAGTGTTTGGTGAACCTGGCTTTTAGTTTCCTACTTAATTGATTGATTCAACAGTATTTAGGACTTACCACATGCTAGGCACTGGAGCTACAAAGGTAAGCAAAATAGACCCAGTCCCTGCCCTCAAAGAGTTTACAGACCGATGGGGGAAAGAAGAGCTTTAAATAAGTGGATTATAAATATGTTGAACCTTAAGAAAAGGGAAGTAAAGTGTGCTTGGTTGGGACTGTGTGATAGGAAAGGCTCTATAAGGATATGTCATAACATATACATCGAGACTTAAAGGATGCTTAGGAGTTAGCCAGGTCAGAATGGCAGAGATGGAGGCATCAGAGGAGAGCAAGAGGGGGAGGAGTGCGCCAGGTCGACTCACTCCCAGTCTCATAGATTCCATTGCAATTCCTTTTTCTTCCATTATTTGTCTTAATTTTTCATCAGAGGGAATCGGTGGGAATGTCTAAGCAATAAAGGAAGGCAGAGTCCAAAATTTTTTTTTAATCTGATGGCGAAAGGGGTTGCCATCCTTTCTACTTCTTTGTTTTTTCACTCTCTCTAGATGAGTGCCTGCCTTCATAGGCTGCACCAGGGAGTGTTGGTAACCGAGGAAGGAGGTGGATCAATGGCTGGGGTACCGAAGTATTGTTCCATTGTAGATCAGGATTTTGGTCTCAGTGTGGGACTTTGGGGAGGCAAGTATTGGTTCTGACCTAAGGTGCTGATATGACCCCCTTCCCCTTCCAGGAAGTGGACGTTGTGGTAGCACCATGCCAAGGCCTCCGGCCCACAGTGGATGTTCTGGGTGACTTGGTGAATGATTTCTTGCCTGTGATAACCTATGCACTCCACAAAGATGAACTCTCTGAGAGGGATGAGCAAGAGCTTCAGGAAATCCGAAAGTATTTCTCCTTTCCTGTATTCTTTTTCAAAGTGCCGAAACTGGGCTCAGAGATAACAGACTCCTCAACCAGGAGAACGGAGAGTGAAAGATCACTGCTTTATCGCCAGCTAATTGACCTGGGCTATCTGAGCAGCAGTCACTGGAACTGCGGGACTCCTGGCCAGGATACTAAAGCTCAGAGCGTGTTGGTGGAACAGAGTGAAAAGCTGAGACACTTGAGCACATTTTCTCACCAGGTGTTACAGACTCGCCTGGTGGACGCAGCCAAGGCCCTGAACCTGGTGCATTGCCACTGCCTTGACATCTTTATTAACCAGGCATTTGACATGCAGCGGGACCTGCAGATCACTCCCAAACGTCTGGAATATACTCGAAAAAAGGAGAATGAGTTGTACGAATCATTGATGAATATTGCCAACCGAAAGCAGGAGGAAATGAAGGATATGATTGTTGAGACACTTAATACCATGAAGGAGGAACTTCTGGATGATGCTGCTAACATGGAGTTTAAAGGTAGGTCCCAGAGAGCTTGCTGGGGTGCTGGCATGCAAAGAGTCTCTAACCATTTTCTAGCCGGAAATTAAGAACGTTAATTCTTCAGGTTGAAGGAATCTCAGGGTAACTTCATGCACCCCACTGTTACCAGCAGGAGCCCACTATTTAGCCAAGGTGGCCTCTCTTGCTCTCAGAGATCATCGTGGAAGATTCCACCCTCATTCCTTCCCAAGAACATTAGCTCAACTTTTGGTAAATTCATCCTAATAGCTCCCTCATCTCCACTTTCTGCCTGTACCCCCTCAACTCCTAATGGAGCTGGAGAAGAGCTGCTTGGAGAATGTTAGTAAATTATGCTTTAACCTTTGCTCCTGCAGTATAGCTCATGCCTCTTTATTGGTTCTTTTTGTCTCATGGTCTCATTTCCTTTCAGGCTGCTTCTGAAGCCCAAATCAGGAGGATTTCCCAAAGTTGTGATTTTAGCCTTTTGATAGTCCTATTCTTCACAAATGGCTACTAACAAAATTGGGTGAAAGTGATTGGTCAGGTCTTTGGGTGTCTGAGATGCTGCTGATTTTGTATACTGACTTCTGTATAAACCTCCTTGCAAGATTAAAATGATGGTTTACAGATTACCCTTTAGAGTCTCAGTTGTGGGTATCCTAATCCCTTGGGAGGCTTTCTGAAAATACAGATGCTCAAGACCACTAAAGATCACTGCAGACTTACTCAGGATTTCTGACATGGGACCCAGCATCAGGTTTTTTTGTTGTTTTTTTTTGAGACGCAGTCTCGCTCTGTCGCTCAGGCTGGAGTGCAACGGTGCGATCTCGGTTCACTGCAACCTCCACCTCCTGGGTTCAAGCAATTCCCCTGCCTCAGCCTCCCAAGTAACTGGGATTACAGGCATGCACCACTATGCCTGGCTAAATTTTTTTTGTATTTTAGTAGAGACAGGGTTTCATCATGTTGGCCAGGACGGTCTTGATCTCTTGACCTCGTAATCCGCCCATCTTGGCCTCCCAAAGTGTTGGGTGTCGTGAGCCACCACGCCTGGCTGTGATTAATCTTCTTGCATATTCGATACCTACCTGTGCTTTTCTATTCTGTCTCCTTAAGTCTAACTGAACTGTTGTTATCTAAGTGATCTCCCTGACTTCTTTCTCCAGTTCACCTTTACTGGCTCCCTACTTCTACAGACTAAGTTTAACTCCTGCACCTAGTATTAAAGACCTCCCAAAGCCTAGCCCTTACCAACTTTGCCAGTCTTATTTCCTCACTGTGTACTTTCCTGTATTTTCCATGTCAATTGGTCTTAACTTCTTTCTGTCCTCCGTACGCTCCCTTTACTTTTTGTTTGGTAACACCCTGCCTTAAACCTGGAATGTCTTTGATTTGTCTGTGAACTTCCAGATCCTACCTACCCATCAGGGCCTGTCTCCCAAATGCCATTTTTCATGAAGTCTTCTTTAATTTTCTCCTTCTTTTTTTTTTTTTTTTATTTTTTTATTTTTGGGACAGCTTCTTGCTCTGCCATCCAGACTGGAGTGCAGTAGTGCAGTCGTGGCTCACTGCAGCCTCAATCTCCTGGGCTTAAACAATCCTCCTGCCTCAGCCCCCTGCATACCTGGGACTACAGGCACATGCCACCACACCAGCTAATTTTTTATATTTTTTTAAAGACAGGGGTTTCACCATGTTGGCCAAGTTGGTTTTGAACTCCTGGGCTCAAGCAATCCTCCCACCTTAGCCTCCCAAAAGGTGCTGGGATTATAGGCATGAGCCACCACACCTAGCCCTGCTTTAATTTTCTCAGCTAATAACAATTGCAGTCATTTGAAATCCCATAGCATTCCATCTGTAACTTATTTCTGGCATATTTCACTTTCTATCTTTTATTATAGTTATTTATATACTGCTGACTACTTCCTAAAATCCTAGAGTTGAAGGAGGATAGGATCTGGGTCTTATTCATCATCATATACCTTGCAGCAAATAGCACAGACTCTTTTATACAGTACATATTTAGAGAATCAATGAGTGTGTGAATGATGGTATCTAGTTTAAGTTACACTTATAAATACAAAGGAAGTATGGTTGACTTTAGCAAGCATAGGTTGCTTGGTTTCTTATAGTCATTCTAAAGATGAACGAAGATACCTCTTTGGTGAATTCCCCACTACAGAGAGGAGTTGTTGAGAAGTGTTACTTGCAGTGGAAATCTTAGGAAGTCTTCTTAATATTTGATTAAAGACAACAAAGCATCACTGCCAGCATCATGTTACACAGAATGAAGGGAGGTCAGGACAGCTAGGTTGGGCAGACAGTAAAGTATTCGATTGTTCTTACCTTGTTCTAAGTGCTTTCTGGGTATCCTTGAAACAATAAGAAGATTTAGAAGCAAGCTAGCACATATCCTATGGAGCCAGATTTTTTTTTTTTTTTTTTTTTCTGTAGAGACGAGGTCTTGCTATATTGCCCAGGCCTGTAGCGATCCTCCCACCTCAGCCCCCACAAAGTGCTAGGATTATAGGTATAAGCCATCACGCCCAGCGTGGAGCCAGATTACTATTACTGTTTGTTTTTAAATAAAGGCAATGCATATGTGCTAGGTATCTTGATATTCACACTTTATAAAATTTATTTTGAAGATAAAACCTATATGTATGGTACTTAATTCAGAGTTATAAAGACACCATCCCCCAGCCACCCAGTTCTTCTCCATATGTTCTTCTGCACTTGTCTTTTTCATTTAGTATGTGTCTTAGAGGGCATTCTATAAATATTCATACAAATTTGTCTTCTTCTAATGGATATGCCTGAATTTATTGAACTATTCTCTCATTGATGGACATTTAAGCTGTTTGTTTTTGTTTTTTAATTTTTTTTTTTTTTTTTTTTATTGATAGAAGGTCTTGTTCTGTCGCCCAGGCTGGAGTGCGGAGGCCTAATCTAGTCTCACTGCAACCTCCGCCTCCCGGATTCAAGGAATCCTCCCACCTCAGCCTCCCTAGTAGCTGGGTCTAAAGGTGTGCGCCACTACACTCCGCTAATTTTTGTATTTTTAGTAGAGACAGGGTTTCACCATGTTGGCCAGGCTTATTTCTTTATTTTTTATTTTTTATTTTCTCTTTCGCTAATACAAACTGTACTGCATTAATCATCATTGTACATTGTACATATACGTCTTGGGACTTGTAAGGGTGTATTTCAACAAAAAGAATTCCTAGAAGCAAAATAATTAGATCAAAGGATATGTAGATTTTTCTTGGTTGGTTGAACATTTTAATAGATGTTGCCAAATTTCCTCTGAAGAAGTGGCACCAATTTAAATTTCCACCGGTAGACATGAGAGTGCCTTCTTAGGAGCACATCTTTTTTACAAGTAGTTTGACTTCTCTTAAACTCTTCTGTCTTCTGATTTACAATATTAATAGATGTTCTAATCCTAAGAGATAGTGTAGCATGGTGGGGACAATTGAGTTTTACTTTTTATTTATCTAGTAATTGATTAGAATAAAATTCCTGGCCGGGCGCAGTGGCACATGCCTGTAATCTCAGCACTTTGGGAGGCCAAGGTGAGCGGATCACCTGAGGTCAGGAGTTCAAGACCAGCCTGGCCAACATGGTGAAACCCCCATCTCTACTAAAAATACAAAACTTAGCCGGGCGTGGTGGTGGGCATCTGTAATCCTAGGTACTTGGGAGGCTAAGGCACAAGAATCACTTGAACCCAGGAGGTGGAGATTGCAGTGAGCCGAGATCGTGCCACTGCACTCCAGCCTGGGCGATAAAGCTAAACTCAGTCTCAAAACAACAAAACAAAACATAGAATAAAATTCCCGACTCTTGGATTTTTCTCATTAATATGCTAGGGAATGTGAAATTTTGCAAAGATCATAGGATTTGGAATGAGCACTGGGTTCAAATGCTGACTGTATTACTTCCTAACTAACTGTACTGTCCCCTTCCCATGTCTACTTTGTTCTCTCTTTGAGGCTGTTTCTTGATCTATAATAACCATCTAACAAAGTTATTGTGAAGATGAAATTAGATTACATGTGTAAAATCCTTATTTTAGTGCCTTTCAAATAGTTTGCACTTATAAATGTTGTTCCTCCCTTCCTATAAATGTGACGTAAAAGCTAACAAAATCCACAGTCTCATTCTAGACTTAATTGCTTCTTTTTTTTTTTTTTTTTGAGACAAGGTCTCACTCCCATCACCCAGGCTGGAGTGCAGTGGCACAATCACAGCTTATTGTAGCCTCTATCTCCTAGGTTCAAGCTATCCTCCCGCCTGCCTCATCTTTTTACTTTTTGTAGAGATGAGGTCTCACTGTGTTACCCAAGCTCATCTTGAACTCCTGGGCTCAAGCAATCCTCCTGCCTCGGCCTCCCAAAGTGCTGGAATTATAGGCATGAGTCACTGCACCTGGCCTTAATTGCTTCTTCTCAGGATCTTAGCTGGCTTAAGTAGTTGAGGGTTATGTGACCCCTGATCATTGTGAGAGTCAGACTTCATCAACGAATCATGTCTTTTTGCAGCCATCATCATCACGGTAGTTCCATGATTCCAATTTGGGAGATGAGTTTATTTGGTGTGTCTGCCCCTTCTTCCTCACAACTCATTAGCTTATTTCTCTGCCTCCATAGATGTCATTGTCCCTGAGAATGGAGAACCAGTGGGCACCAGAGAGATCAAATGCTGCATCCGACAGATCCAGGAACTCATCATCTCCCGACTAAATCAGGCAGTGGCTAATAAGCTGATCAGCTCAGTGGATTACCTGAGGGAGAGCTTCGTCGGAACCCTGGAACGATGTCTGCAGAGCCTGGAGAAGTCTCAGGATGTCTCAGTTCACATCACCAGTAATTATCTCAAACAGGTAGAAAAAGAATGATTTTTTTAAGACATCGTGTCATAGATAGCACATGAAACAATCTGCACAAACCCACGCTTCAAGTTAGGCAAGAATTTCCCTTTCAGCTTCTTGAGAATCTTGTTTGAATTTTATTTTGTTTTCCTGTCACATGACCACTGCCTGTAGGAGATGTTGGTGAGCTGTAAAATTGCAGTTAAGTTGACGAATATAGGCCAGGCACAGTGACTCATACCTATGATTCCAGCACTCTGGGAGGCTGAGGCGGGTGGATCACCTGAGGTTGGGAGTTCGAGACCAACCTGACCAACATGGAGAAACCCCATCTCTACTAAAAAAAACAAAATTAGCCCAGCATGGCGGTGCATGCCTGTAATCCCAGCTACTTGGGAGGCTGAGGCAGGAGGATTGCTTGAACCTGGGAGGCGGAGGTTTCACTGAGCAAGATCGCGCCATTGCACTCCAGCCTGGGTGACAAGAGTGAAACTCTGTCTTTAAAAAAAAAAAAAAAAAAAAAAGTTGATGAATATAAAGATGAGGTAGAAGGGGCTAGATAGTTAGTCACAAAATAAATAATCAGCTTAAGTTGACTCTGCATATATATTGAGGGATAAATTTGGAAACCCTGAGTCTGGACTGTATTCTTGAAATAAATATCATTTATTGCATTTTTGAAATAGCCACAGTACTGAGGGCATGTTTTCTTTGACGGTGTCTCTTTCAGATCTTAAATGCTGCCTATCATGTTGAAGTCACGTTTCACTCAGGGTCGTCAGTTACAAGGATGCTGTGGGAGCAAATCAAGCAGGTAGGGATTATTACTTAGAGCAAGATTTCTAAGCCCCTAGTTGGCTCAAATGAATCCTAGTGATCCCAATAGGAAACAGATATCTAGGATCTTCTGTTAAGGCAGGATGGCCATTTGTTCTGGTTTGTCTGCCTGGGAGAATTCTGGTTTATGCCTATTCTCAAAAAATTATTAACATTGTTACCTTGAACTCTCAGAAGTTTTGGGTTTAAATGATTTTTATGTTGGGTGTTCTTTGTGAACAATGGAAAAATAGAAAAAAAAGATAAATGATATTTCATGGAGCCCCAAGACTCTACCACACTAGCTTCTTCATATTTCTTTTTCCCAGCCTAAATCTTTTCTCAGAACTAGGCTTTGTTGTTGCCGGAGGCTGTGAATGTGGTTTCTGTTCTGGAATTTGATCTGGCTCTTATGTAGAGTTATTTACTGACTTCAGAAAGATTATCAGGCACTCCCTGGCACTGAATGTAATATATTGAGGGTTTGTGAGCATGTAAACTAGGCCTGGTGTTCTTTGATGCTTTCTTTGGGCTAGGACCTGATTTTGAGGTAGATGGAATTGGAAAGGCACTTTAGACTTCATATGGCTCCCATCTTATGAGCCTGCTCCTATTGAATGGGTAACCCAGAAAAGGAAGGACACTGGATCTTTGTAGTGGTTCTTGTCTCTCATTCTTCGGTGATCTCGCTGTCCTCATTCTGGTAGATCATCCAGCGCATCACATGGGTGAGCCCACCTGCCATCACTCTGGAATGGAAGAGGAAGGTGGCCCAGGAAGCCATTGAGAGCCTCAGCGCCTCCAAATTGGCCAAGAGCATTTGCAGCCAATTCCGGACTCGGCTCAATAGTTCCCACGAGGCTTTTGCAGCCTCTTTGCGGCAGGTTGGTATGTAGGAAAGGAGATATAACGGATCAAGCAGAGAAGAGCCTCATCCAGATGGGAATATTTTGCTCTCTGTTCTTCGTGTGTGTGTGTGTGTGTGTGTGTGTGTGTGTGTGTGTGTATATAAATCATCAGTATTTTTTCTTTTTAGCCTATTACGTTATAGGAAGTTTTTTCAATAAATTTTTCATGTGGATATTTTCCTAACTCTAGGGAGAATGGAGTGAGCTCAGTTAATTTCTCCCCATTTCACTGAGTGAGGCAAGAAAATACGAGTAGGAATTTTATATGTTTATATAGTATTTTAGCTAAGAACAAATGACAGAAGGTGATGACTTTCCAACTTCTATGTTATTTCATAAATGTTTGACATCTGATTGTCTGCTGGCGGGGGAGTGGGTGTGTCCAGGCAGAGAGTGGATAGATGTGAGTATGCATCCAGGAGGAAAAGTTATTATTTATTGAGTTCACTCTGTGCCAGTCTCTCTGCTAAACATGTTACATGTATCTTGTTTAATTCTCACAATTATCTATATGAGGTAGATATCATTATCCCTGTATAACAGGTGAGGAAGTTGAAGCTAGGGACTTAAGTCATATGTACTTTTTCTGTTTCCCTCCCAGCTAGAAGCTGGCCACTCAGGCCGGTTAGAGAAAACTGAAGATCTATGGCTGAAGGTTCGGAAAGATCATGCCCCCCGCCTGGCCCGCCTTTCTCTGGAAAGCCGTTCTCTACAGGACGTCTTGCTTCATCGTGAGTCTGGTTTTCAAATAAACTGGAGGATGGTTCAGGATACCTGACATTCTTATGTCCAACGTCAGAGAATCCCAGTGTCTAAAGCTGCTTCTTTGCAAAACTGCCTAAACTCTTACTGATGGTTTTGAATTCCTAAAGTCTCGTCCTGCTATTTATATAGTTCAAATAACATGACCAGGCCAGGTGTGGTGGCTCACACCTGTAATCTTAGCATTTTGGGAGGCTGAGATTGGTGGATTGCCTGAGCTCAGAAGTTCAAGACCAGCCTGGGCAATATGGCAAGACCCCGTGTCTACTAAAAATACAAAAATTAGCTGGGCGTGGTGGCACTTGCCTGTAACCCCAGCTACTCGGGAGGCTGAGGCAGAAGAATCACTTGAACCCAGGAGGTACAGGTTGTAATGAGCCAAGATCATACCACTGCACTGCAGCCTGGGTGACAAAGCAAGACTCTGTCTCCGAAAAAAAAAAAAAAAAAAAAACCACTACATAACCAAAGTTTATTTGAATTAAACCAGTTAGATTACTTTCTACTGGGTTAGAATGACACCAGAATTTTATCCCTGGGCATGATTACAGCTTCCTGACCCTAAAGGCAGGTTCACAGTGAAGAATGTTACAGGGCCGGCATGGTGGCTTATGGTGTAATCCCAGTACTTTGGGAAGCCACACTGGGTGGATCGCTTGAGCCCAGGAGTTTGGGACCACCCTGGACAACATGGCAAAACCACGTCTCTACCAAAACTACAAAAATTAGCCATGCATGGTGGCGCAAGCCTGTAATCCCAACTACTTGGGAGCCTGAGGCAGAATAATCGCTTGAACCCAGGAGGCAGAGGTTGCAGTGAGCAGAGATCGTGCCACTGCACTCCTGCTGGGTGACAGAACAAGACTCTGTCTCAAAAAAAAAACAATCTTACAGAGGTTGCCCACCAAGTTCCCATGCCTCCTGCCTTATCTCTGTCTCTGTACCTTATAGGTAAACCTAAACTGGGACAGGAACTGGGCCGGGGCCAGTATGGTGTGGTGTACCTGTGTGACAACTGGGGAGGACACTTCCCTTGTGCCCTCAAATCAGTTGTCCCTCCAGATGAGAAGCACTGGAATGATCTGGCTTTGGAATTTCACTACATGAGGTGGGTCCTGGTTTCATTCATCTCTACGAGAAAGATCCAAAGGAGAATCTAGAAGCCTGGTTTAGATTTTGTACCAAGAGCTACAGCATGGCCTCTCTGTATTTAGGTTTCTGTGTCTAACAGACATGTGCTCCCTTTCAGGCCTTTACTGTCTTTGCTTGCCCTTTCCCCACCATCCTAATTTCTCAGACTCATCATTCCATTTAACTTTTCTTCTTTAGTCCTTAAGCCTTACCGGTTTTTAGAATCCAGGATTCTTCATCCTTGTTGAAGAGGCCATGCTCTGTCTGCACTAAAGGCTCTGTCTACACTGAGGGCTCCATCTGCACTGAGGGCCATTACCTCTGGACCTGTCCTAAGCATGGTCTGGAAATTCTTGTCTCCTACATTCTGGCATGGCATGCAGGATTAGAGCCCATGTCTTGTAGCCCAGACCTCTCTTCTTCCCACCAGGTCTCTGCCGAAGCATGAGCGATTGGTGGATCTCCATGGTTCAGTCATTGACTACAACTATGGTGGTGGCTCCAGCATTGCTGTGCTCCTCATTATGGAGCGGCTACACCGGGATCTCTACACAGGGCTGAAGGTAAGGAGAGAGCAAGATCCAGCTGGCAGCCAAATCCACAGGTTCCTTTCTGGCCTCTCATCCTCTCCTGTTTATTCAGAGCTTTTAGCTTTCATCAGAGACTGTTGGAGTAATTAGGCTTTATTTCACTTATTTCCAAAAACCCTTAAAGATTTCTCAGCTGGGCATGGTGGCTCACGCCTGTAATCCCAGCACTTGGGGAGGCAAGGTGGGAGGATCACTTGAGTCCAGGAGTTTGAGACCAGTCTGGGCAACAGAGGGAGACCTCGTCTCTATAAAAAATTTAAAAGTTAGCTGAGTGTGGTGGCTCATACCTGTAGTCCCAGCTACTCGAGGGGGCTGAGGTAGGAGGATCCCTTGCACTTAGGAGGTCAAGACTGCAATGAGCTATGATCATGCCACTGCACCCTAGCCTGGGTGACAGAGCAAGACCCTGTCTCTAAAAATAAAAATAAATTTAAAGATTTCTCAGAACCTATTTTCACCCCATTATATACCCAGAATATTGCCATTCACCACTCAGACCCCTGTGGTGGTAGTAAAAATCTAAACTCCTTAGAAGAGCAGTACAGCTTCCTGTAACTCTGCTCTTCTTTCTCACTTTTGCTGTAAGAGGATAAAGCTAGTTTTTGTTGTTTAGTCAATGGATATTTATTAGTGACTGCTTTGTACAAGGTCCAGCATTAAGCATCATTAGAGGATATCAGAAGGTATAATTGATAGGCGCTATTAAGAGAATTGTAGTCAGTGACCATTTCAGGAAGACGTGGAGTTTGAGTTTGACAAATATACCATGATGGGTAGAATTTGGGCAGTTGGAAGGAAGAGGCCATAGCAGGGGGAAGGAACAGCTTAATGCCTAGAGCATTCGAAGGCTGGTAAGGACACTGGGCACGTTGGAGCAGCTGGTTCGTTTTGGGAATCAGGAGACATAATGTGCAAAGAGATGTTGGGAACAAATTACATAAGACCCAAAATGTTAAGAATTTCCATAGAATTCAAATTCTGTTATAGACTATGAGAAGCTACTGAAGGATTTTATTTGAGTGAAGGTGAAACCCTCAGTTGGATGTTGAGTTGCCCTTATCTAAACCACCAAGAGGGAATTAGAGAGGTTTCTTTTGTCTGTTCCCTACATAGAAGCTGAGTAGAAGGAGAGAAAAGCTGACCTCAGAGTCTCTGAGTAGATCCCTTCTCACAGATTCCTCTTGGACCAATTTATATGGAGGCTTCCGGAAGTAGGGCAGAGGAAACCTTAGAAATGCTTCCCAGAGTCTTGAGGAATCAATATAATGAAGAAAATGACTCTCCAAGCAGCTTTCCCTCTTCATTTCAGAGGAGTTAAGCATTGTCTGATGCATCTCCACAAGTGAACTAGAGAATGTCCTTTGAACTTTTGAATGAGTGATGTGACATTTTCCAGTATTCAGGAGACCCTGAATTGAAGTAATATGAGTGACTTTGGTATTTGAATCCATAAAACCAAACCTGGGCTAACCAGGCCTGTAAAGCAATGGAAGTAAATCTTCCTAAGGGACCTAGAAATAGTCACTTTGAGCCTCAAGGAGAGTTCCAGAATTTGTTCAAATGTTAGAAATGAGCTCATGCCTTAGTTGTTTGGTTCTATCTGCTAGTCACATTTGAGGTTATCCATTTGGCTTAACTGCAGCCTGCAAGGGATTTTATCTGGCTTTGTCTCCTTTACAGCTTGCTCTTCTTTGCTTTTCTTCTACCTCCCTCTCCTAACTGCTTTTTTCTCCCCCCACCTTTTTTTTTTTTTTGAGACAGTCTTGCTCTGTCACCCAGGCTGGAGGGCAGGGGCACCATCTCAGCTCACTGCAACCTCTGCCTCCTGGGTTCAAGTGATTCTCCTGCCTCAGCCTCCCAAGTAGCTGGGATTACAGGCACCTGCCACCACATCCAGCTAATTCTTTTTTGTGTTTTTAGTAGAGACAGGATTTCACCATGTTTGCCAGGCTGGTCTCGAAATTCCTGACCTTGGCCTTCGTAAGTGCTGGGGTTATAGGTATGAGCCACTGTGCCCGGCTCTTCCCCCTTTTAAAAATGCACTTTTCTGTCCTCATGTGCCCAAGCATAGTCAGTTGAATCGAGGAGTTGCCTTATCATGACAAGCAAGCTCTTTTGTCTCCCCAAGGCTGGGCTGACCCTGGAGACACGTTTGCAGATAGCACTAGACGTGGTGGAAGGAATCCGCTTCCTGCACAGCCAGGGACTTGTCCATCGTGATATCAAACTGAAAAATGTGCTGGTAAGTAAGAGCTGTTTCCCCAAGATTATACTCTACCTCTGTGGCTGAGTGATTTTGGAGGGTACACGTAAATGTAAGTTAGATCCCAAGAAAAGTCCTCACAGAAAGTGTATTAGTCCATTCTCACACAGCTAGTAAAGACATACCCAAGACTGGGTAATTTATAAAGGAAAGAGGTTTAATTGACTCACAGTTCCACAGGGCTGGAGAAGCCTCAGGGAATTTACAGTTATGGCAGAAGGGGAAGTAAACACATTCTTCTTCACATGGCAGCAACACGAAGAAGTACTGAACAAAGGAGGGTAAAGCCCCTTACAGAACCATCAGATCTCGTTAGAACTCACTATCATGAGAAAAGCATGAGGGTGACTGCCCCTGTGATTAAATTACTTCTCACTGGGTCCGTCCCACAACACATGGGGATTATGGGAACTACAATTCAGGATAGGATTTGGGTGGGGACACAGCCAAACCATATCATTCTGCCCCTGGCCCCTCCCAGATCTCATGTCCTCGCATTTCAAAACACAATCATGCCTTCTCAACAGTTGTCCAAAGTCTTAACTCATTCTAGTATTAACCCAAAAGTCCAAGTCCAAAGTTTTATCTGAGACAAGGCAAGTCCCTTCCACCCATGAGCCTATAAAATCAAAAGCAAGTTAGTTACTTTCTACATACTATGAGGGTACAGGCATTGGATAAATACACCCATTCCAAATGGGAGAAATTGGCCAAAACAAAGGTGCTACAGGCCCACGCAAGTCTGAAATCCAATAGGGTAGTCATTAAATCCTGAAATTCCAAAATGATCTTCTTTGACTCCATGTCTCACATCCAGGGCACGCTGATGCAAGAGGTGGTCTCCTATGGCATTGGGCATCTTCACACCTGTGGCTTTGCAGGGTACAGCCCACTTCCTGGCTGCTTTCATGGGCTGGCATTGAGTGTCTGTGGCTTTTCTAGGCACACGGTGCAAGTTGTGTGTGGATCTACCATTCTGGGTTGTGGAAGACAGTGGCCTTCTTCTCACAGTTCCACTAGGCAGTGTCCCAGTAGGGACTTTCTGTGGGGGTTCCAACCCCACATATCCCTTCTGCACAGCCCTAACGGAGGTTCTCCATGAGGGCTCCACCCCTGCAGCAAACTTATGCCTGGATATCCAGGCATTTTCATACATCCTCTGAAATC
>NW_012104031.1:1050741-1051921 GCF_000951045.1 Mandrillus leucophaeus
AATTTCTTCCACCAGATACCCTAAGTCATCTCTGAAGTTCAAAGTTCCACAGATCTCTAGGGCAGGGGTAAAATGCCTCCAGTCTCCTTGCATAGCAATGGTGACCTTTATTCCAGTTCCCAAAAAGTTCCTCATTTCCATCTGAGACCACCTTACCCTGGACGTCATTGTCCATATCACTATCAGCATTTTGGTCAAAGCCATTCAACAAGTCTCTAGGAAGTTCCAAACTTTCCCACATTTTCCTGTCTTCTTCTGAGCCCTCCAAACTGTTCCAGCCTCTGCCTGTTACCCAGTTCCAAAGTCGCTTCCACAATTTCATGTATCCTTACAGCAGCAGCCCACTCTTGGTACCAATTTACTGTGTTAGTCCATTCTCACTCTACTAATAAAGACATACCTGAGACTAGGTAACTTATAAAGGAAAGAAGGTTAATTGACTCACAGTTCCGCAGGGCTGAAGAGGCCTCAGGAAGCTTACAATCATGGTGGAAGGAGAAGCAAACATGTCCTTCACATAGTGGCAGCAAGGAGAAGTGCCGATCAAAAGGGGGAAAAGCCCCTTACCTCCCATCAGGTCCCTCCCATGACACACAGGGATTATGGGAGTTAGCAATTCAAGATGAAATTTGGATGGGGACAAACCGTATCAGAAAGTAGTAGAGTTAACAGCATGGTGAAAGATGGTATGTGAGACTTAAAGCTTAGGGAGGAGTTTTATCATAGACTTAGCTGATACTGTGTAAGGTTTTTTCCCCCTACACTGTTTTGAAAAATGTTAAACTTATGGAAGAGTGGTACAATGAAGACCCATACACCCTTCACCCAAATTCATATTCTCTTTTCTCCAAAATGTGCACTCTCTCTTTCTCTCTATACATGCACACACACACACACACACACGTGTGCATACTTTTTTGCTGAGCTATATGAAATTCAGTTACAAGGGCAGGCACAGTGGCTCATGCCTGTAATCCGAGCACTTTGGGAGGCCGAGGTGGGTGAATCACCTGAGGTCAGGAGTTCGAGACCAGCCTGGCCAACATGATAAAACCCTGTTTCTACCAAAAATACAAAAAAAAAAAAAAAAAATTAGCCAGGCATGGTGGTGCATACCTGTAGTCCCACCTACTGAGGAGGTTGAGGCAGGAGAATCACTTGAACCCGGGAGGCAGAGCTT
>NW_012104031.1:1051971-1064915 GCF_000951045.1 Mandrillus leucophaeus
CTACTGAGGAGGTTGAGGCAGGAGAATCACTTGAACCCGGGAGGCAGAGCTTGCAGTGAGCCAAGATTGTGCCCTGCACTCCAGCCTGGTGACAGAGTGAGACCCTGCCACAAAAAAAAAAAAAAAAAGTAACAGAAAACACTTTATTCCTAAGTACTTCATCATGTATCTCCTAAGAAAAAGGATATCGTTCTACATAATGAAAGTGTCATTATTATACCCAAGGAATTTAACATTGATACAATACTATTATTTAATATGTAATCTATATTAACATTTTTCAGTTGTCCCAAATATGTTTAGTTGCCCTAAATATGGTATGTTTGTTTGTTGGATACAGGATCCAATCCAGGAAATATATAGTATATTTTGTTGTCATGTTTCTTTAGTCTCCTTTAATCTAGAATAGTCTTTCTGCCTTTGAGGAGTCTGGGCCTTGTTATTGCTTAAGGTTTAATCAGAGATGTAGGATGAAGACTGAGATGGGTAAACGTACCTTAAATGGTGAGATGGTCATGAACTCACTAGTCCTGTAATTTGAATTGTAAAGAATCTTTCGATCTATTCCTCTTGAAAGTATACTGGCATGTCATTCAGTTGTTTCTGGCAATACTTAAATGATATATGAAGATGACAGCAATTTAGGGGAAGGGAACAGTCTCCCTAAAATTGACAACCGAAACCTAAAGGCTGATCAATAGCCAAATTAGACAGACTTATTCTCTTCAACCTTTAGGAAAGGAAACTACAGGGACTTTAGGAAACTCTCCTCGGCTGACCAGAGGACCTCAACTTTCTGCTCTGGGGTCAGGAGGAGAGTCAGGCGCTGAAGTGTTTCCATGGTGTCCTTCCATGGACCTGTACTTCCTCATTCTTCCAGGGTTTTTTAGGACCTTCATATGTACCAGGCACTGTGCTAAGCACTGGGGATACAAAGATGAAAACGGCAATCCCTGCCCTCATGTTGCTCATAGTATGGGGAAGAAGACAGTACAGGTTGAGTATTCCTAATCGAAAAATTACAAATCCAAAATGCTCCACGATCCGAAACTTTCTGAGCACTGACATGACCCTCAAAGAGAATGTTCACTGGAGCATTTTGGATTTTTAATTAGAGGTGTTGAATCAGCAAGTATAATGGATATATTCCAAAATCTGGAAAAAAAAATGAAATTCAAAACACTTCTGGTTCCAAGCCTTTCAGATAAGGGATACTCAACCTGTAATGGAATGAACCTGGAGACAGGAAGGTTGGCGGCAGGATTTATGAAGTACAGTCATGCACTGCATAATGACATTTTGGTCAGTGAGACCACATATACAATGTAGTCCCATAAGATTATAATGGACTGGCTAGGTGTGGTGGATCACGCCTGTAATCCCAGCACTTTGGGAGGCCGAGGCAGGCGGATCACCTGAGGTCAGGAGTTCGAGACCAACCTGACCAACATGGAGAAACCCTGTCTATACTAAAAATACAAAATTAGCTGGGCGTGGTGGTGCATGCCTGTAATCCCAGCTACTTGGGAGGCTGAGGCAGGAGAATAGCTTGAACCCAGGAGGCAGAGGTTGCAGTGAGCCGAGATCATGCCATTGCACTCCAGCCTGGGCATCAAGAGCGAAACT
Source organism: Mandrillus leucophaeus (assembly GCF_000951045.1). Taxonomy (NCBI): domain Eukaryota; kingdom Metazoa; phylum Chordata; class Mammalia; order Primates; family Cercopithecidae; genus Mandrillus; species Mandrillus leucophaeus. The sequence goes on from NW_012104031.1 coordinate 1,053,598, forward strand.
CCATCTCAAAAAACAAAAATAAACAAAAAAGATTATAATGGACTAAAAAATTCCTATTGCCTGGTGACGACATAGCTGTTGTAATGTTGCAGCACAGTGCAATACACGTGTGGTGATGCTTGTGTAAACCTACTGATATAAAAGAATAGCACAATTATGTACAGTATATATTTGATAATAAACAGCTATGTTACTGGTTTATATATTTACTGTACTATACTTTTTATCTTTTTAAACCTTTTAGATACTCTAAAAAGTATAGTACAGTAAATATATAAACCAGTAAGGATAGCCTCGGGCAGGACCTTAGGACGAACTCCAGAAGAAGGTGTTGCTATCATAGGAAGTGACAGCTCCATGTGTGTTATTGTCCTTGAAGACCTTCCAGTGGGACAGGATGTGGAAGTGGAAGACAGTGATATAGCTGATCTTGACCCCATGCAGGCCTAGGCTAATATGTCTGTGTTTTAGTTCTTAACAAAAAAGTTTTAAAAGCTAGAAAAAAAAAAAAAAAGAAAGCCTATAACCAGCCTAGACAACAGAGAAAGACCCCATCTCTACTAAAAATCAAAAAATTAGCCCGACATGATGGCATACAACCATAGTCTTTGCTGGTCAGGAAGCCGAGGTAGGAAAATCCCTTGAGCCCAGAAGTTCAAGGCTCCCTTGAGCTGTGATCATGTCACTGCACTCCAGCCTGGATGACAGAGCACAACCCTGTCTCTTAAAAAAAAAAAAAAAACATACATATATATATATATATATATATTTGTACAGCTATACAATGTGTGTTGTAAGCTAAGTGTTTATTGCAAGAGTCAAAAAGCTTAAAAAATTAAAAAGTTTATAAAGTAAAATTACAGTAAGTAGAGGTTGATTTATTATTGAAGAAAAACTTTTAAAAATAAATATAGTGTAGCCTAAATATACAGTGTTTATAAAGCCTACAGTAGTGTACAGTAATGTCCTAGGCCTTCACATTCACTCACCACTCACTCACTGACTCACCCAGAGCAACTTCCACTTCTGCAAGCTCCATTCATTATAAATGCCCTCTACAGGTATACCATTTTTTATTTTTTATACCGTATTCTTACTGTACCTTTTCTTGGTTTAAGTATGTTTAGATACACAAATACCATTGTGTTACAGTTGCCTATGGTATTCAGTACAGGAACACACTGTACAGGTTTGTAGCCTAGTAGCAAAAGACCATACTATTAATATGTAGCCTAGGTGTGTAGCAAGTATACCATCTAGGTTTGTGTAAGCACAGTCTGGTGTTTGTACAAGGACAAAATCACCTGACAACTCATTTTTCAGAGCATAATCCTGTCCAGTGACATTACTTTGAGGTACCTACCTTTGAGCTTGGGTATGCAGCACTGCTGTGTGCAGGATCAGAAACAAGGTGACTCTTGTCCTGCTTTGTTGGCAGCTGGATAAGCAGAACCGTGCCAAGATCACTGACTTAGGATTCTGCAAGCCAGAGGCCATGATGTCAGGCAGCATTGTGGGGACACCAATCCATATGGCCCCTGAACTTTTCACAGGTAAGGCTGGAGGGCAGGCAGTGGGTCTGGGCAGGGTGTATTACTTTAATCCTGAGTGCTACCCCTTGAGCTCGTTTCCACAATCACTGCTGGCAGGTCTGGCACAGGCAAGGGTGAAACCAGATCAGGGGAGACCTACCTAAGGCAAGTAGCAGGGAAAGTGAAGCGGTAGAGGAGTAAGAAAGAAAAAGTACAAATGGGAATCACCATTTGGACATCTCTCTGGGTTATTCGTGCCATAATTGCCATAATCAGCCAATTATTTAATCATAAAGTATTGATTGAATAACTCCTGTGTGATAGGAGTTGTCCTCTATCATTAAAGAACTTACAGTTGACATACAGATATATTGAGAGGTAAAATAGGAAGCAGTATAACGCAACGTATGATTAAGTGCTAAATTAAGTGCTGTATGATGTACTGTTGGTGTTTAGAGAAGGAATAAATGAAGTTGGAAATGTTTATTGGTTTTGTGATGAAGGTGAGATTTTGAGTAGAACTTGAGTCAGATCTGGGAAATTGGTAGGTGGGAAGGGAACTCATTTATTAAGTATATACCTTGAGTTAAGCAGTATGGGTAGGTTTTTCATATATTTTGTTTAGTTCTGTGATGATGATGGATTTTTATGTCCATTCAATGGATAAAGTTGAGACCAGACTGATGAAGAAACCTAATCCCAAAAACATTGAGCTAAAAGGTAGTGGACCTGTGATTTAAGTCTAGGACTTTCTGTCTCCATAGTACAACCCTGTAGCATAAAGGAGAGAAAATTCTGGAGGCTAAAGAAGGGGAAATGAAGAAAATCACAGAATAGAAATAAGCGTGACAGGAAAGAAATCCATTTGGGGAACAGTAGCAAACAAGGTTGGAGACAAAATACATTGAGCTTGAAATTCCCACAGAAGAATCAAGGCTTGTTTGTGCAAGACTTAAGGAGCTACTGAGCTTTTGAGTAGGAGACAAAGGAAAATGTTGATGAAGATGAGCTTTAGCAACAGTAGGTAAAGATGATTTGGGAGGAACCAAGGTAAGACCAGATAGCTGGTCTTCTATGGTTGCCTCCATGATTAAGCTGGTGTTAGTTCGGAAACAAACAAATGTGAGAAATTTAGATTAATTCAGAGGAAGAGTGAACAAGATTTTGGTGCTAACTTGATATGGTTAGTGAACAGAAAAGAATGACTAAAAGATGACTGCAAGGTTTTGAGCCCAAGTGATGGGAATGATTGTTCCATTGCCAGCAAAGATGGAAAGGTAGTCATTAGTATTGGTAAGAGTTAAAATTAGCAATATATTTAAATTTCTTTCATTTCATGTATGAGTCTTCCCCTAGCCCTTCACTGGGTGATACATGTAAGGATTAGGTGTTAGTGAGACAGCTGTAGTAGTATTCAACATCTGAACTAAGTAGACAGTCTTCATTTTTCTTTCTGTAGATTTACTTAACAACAACAACAAAAAAAAACTTTCAGCCAGGCACGGTGGTTCACGCCTGTAATCCCAGCACTTTGGGAGGCCAAGGCGGGTGGATCACTGAGGTCAGGAGTTCAAGACCAGCCTGACCAACATGGAGAAACCCCGTCTCTACTAAAAATACAAAATTAGCCGGGTGTGGTAGTGCCTGCCTGTAATCCCAACTACTTAGGAGGCTGAGGCAGGAGAATCGTTTGAACCCAGGAGGCGGAGGTTGTGGTGAGCTGAGATCGCACTACTGCACTCTAGCCTGGGCAACAAGAGCAAAACTCTGTCTCAAAAAAAAAAAAAAAAGAAGAAACTTTCTAATCCCACTGCTGTTACTCTATTTTGGTTACTTCATACTTAAATTTCTTTTATTGTTTCTATTGCAGTCCACCCTATTGCTGTCAGAATCATCTTTCTAAAATATTATATTCTTCATGTCACCTCCTACTCTAAAACATAAATGACTTCCTGCTGCCCACTAAATCCAGACTCTTCTACCTGACTTTAAAAATTATTATATTCTGGTTTCAACATCCCTACCCACCTGTATTTCCAACTTTATTTCCTTAAGTTTTTGTGATTAATCTTTTTGACTGTCCTAGCAGAATGACAGGCCTTATTTGCCTTCTCCTTTGTCAAGTTCTAGGCTTGGCTCTCTTCGTATTGAGCTGTGACCTCCCAATGTCTTACTTGATTGTATTGTAAAATGGGCATTATAAATGTGCCCTGCCCACCTGGCAGGGTTGTTATTGGGAGATAATAGATGTTAAAAGCTTTGGAAAAAGCCAACCCTCTACTGAGGCAAGGTGGTGTGGATGCTGCTGCCTGACTCTCCGCGGCTCATTACGTTTCATCCTTTCTTGCCATCAGGGAAGTACGATAATTCCGTGGATGTCTACGCTTTTGGAATTCTTTTCTGGTATATCTGCTCAGGCTCTGTCAAGCTCCCTGAGGCATTTGAGAGGTGTGCTAGCAAAGACCATCTCTGGAACAATGTGCGGAGGGGTAAGAGCCACAAGTACTACCTTGTCCTAACTCCCCTGGCTAGCGCAGACTGAGCCCAGGCAATGTCACCCAGCCTCCTGTCATCCTATCTGGCCACTCCGTAGCAGGGCCATAGATACATTTAAACTGTCATGAATCCAGAAAACATATTTAAGTCAACCTTTGCTTCCAGTCAACTCTCTGTTGAACTATCTCAAAAAGCCTTTTTTAAAAAAATGTCCAATTCTTCAACTTCATATGCCAGTGTGTTCCAGTTTTTCTTTTCTTTTTCTTTCTTTCTTTCTTTTTTTTTTTTAAAATTATTCTTACTGTTAGGTTCTAACCTAGATGTTTGCAATTGAAGTCAAAACTCCTTGCATTCTTTAGTATTCTGAGCCCCACTGGGAATTCAGCCTTTGAGCTGGTCATGCCTCTTTGTATGTGCTGGGCCCCTCTCACTGTGGTCTTGTTTCCATGCTCCTTTCTCTAGGGGCTCGCCCAGAACGTCTTCCTGTGTTTGATGAGGAGTGCTGGCAGTTGATGGAAGCCTGTTGGGATGGTGACCCCTTGAAGAGGCCTCTCTTGGGCATTGTTCAGCCCATGCTCCAGGGCATCATGGATCGGCTCTGCAAGTCTAATTCTGAACAGCCAAACAGAGGACTAGATGATTCTACTTGAAAGCAAAGACTTTTCTTTTTCACTCTCTAGTTCTTTCCTTCCCCCTCACCTTTTGGCCATGGGGAGAATTTGACATTTATTCACTATAGGACACACTCCCAAGGGAACTGGTGCTTGCTGGGAAACTTGAAACCTTCCCAGGCAGGGATGACTCCTGGACAGTGAAGAGTTGAATGACTGAGCATATTCAGCAGCTCACTGAAGCGCCAAGCTATTCCTTTAGCAAAAAAGTGTCTAAGATGTGTAAAAGCTGAGGAATGTGATGTTCTGGCCTCACCAATGAAAAAGAGGCAGATGTTACCATTGTCTATTCACTGTATATGCTTCCAAGACAACCAGCAGGACACTGCAGTGGCAATAGTGTTAAAAAGTCTCATTCTCATGATTTTTGGCTCTAGCTAGGAATAGTTTAGTCAGGACTCAGAAAATTTGAACTTAGTTCTGGGATTATGAAAACATGGGGACAAAAACAGTAACTTGTGGATATCTGGTTCCTGCTGTCTGCAGCCAGGGATCTCAGGCTGCAATGGTCAGAAGTCCCAGTGAGGGAGCTAGAAACAGAGCTATCTGTTCCTCATAGTGCCAGTGTGTTTACATTTATAGGACCACATATCCCTGGTTTCTGGGGGAGGGTTTCACTGTTACATCACCAAAAGGCCCTGAAAAGATTAAAAAAAAAAAAAAAAAAAGGCCAGGCTTGGTGGCTCATGCCTGTAATCCCAGCACTTTGGGAGGCTGAGGCGGGTGGATCATAAGGTCCAGAGTTCAAGAGCAGCCTGGCCAACATGGTGAAACCCTGTCTCTACTAAATATACAAAAAATTAGCTGGGCATAGTGATGCATGCCTGTAATCCTAGCTACTGGGGAGTCTGAGGCAGGAGAATTGCTTGAACCTGGGAGGCGGAGGTTGCAGTGAGCTGAGATCGTGCCACTGCACTTCAGCCTGGGCGACAGGGTAAGACTCTGTCTCAAAAAAAAAAAAAAAAAGAATGTGTGTGTATATGTATACACGTGTGTGTGTCTATATCTCTATATATAGACATACACACAGAAGTTATTGGATTTAGAGTTACTGCTAACCCCAGAACAGAATCTGTTCTTTTACCTTTGAGTCTTTTCTTTTGTTTACCTCTTTTCATCTCAAAGTGGGAAAGCTCCAGATAACATGGTACATAGGAGTGAGTGTATGAGCAAAACCAACCCAGTGCGAAGTATTTGGGTGAGACCTGAGAGGTGGGAGATGATTGGAGGCCATGGCCTGTGTACAAACATACTGGAAGAAAACAAGCTTGTTTTTAAAACTTAACATAATCAGAAACTTTTCTTTTTTGTTTCAATCTAACACGTTGACGTTTTTAAAATTTGATCAGTGAGCTTTTTAACCAAGATTTCTCCTGCATTTTGTTCCTTCTTTTTACCTTATTTTAAATATAATCTGTTAGAAGAAAAAAAGAAGCAGACGAAAGAGAAAAACCCTCCTCTGGTAGTTCTGTGTGTGTGCCCCTCACCTGTGTGCTAGTGTCTGGGAAGTTTCCCTGAAAGGTGGGAGGCGGGTGGGTGGTCTTTTGGAGAGTTCCTCATGAAGTGTGCTTGAGGAAAGAAATTCTGATTCTAGGCAGAGGAAGGGGAACAATTTAAATATTGTTGCATCTCAGATGCACTTCTTCAAGCCTTCCTCAACCAAACTGATCCATTAGATTCAGAAAAACAGGTAGACAAGGAAGTAGACAGTGGAAGGGAGTAGTCTCCCTCCATCTGCCTAATTCCCAATAACTGTGGTCTGGCCCCTGTGTCCAGCCCCAGAGTTTGTAGAACAGGTCCCCAAGTAGGTGTATAAGATGAGTTGCAAATTAGCCGGGCATGGTGGTGCGGGCATGGTGGTGCGCGCCTGTAGTCCCAGCTACTCGGGAGTCTGAGGCAGGAGAATCGCTGGAACCCAGGATGTGGAGACTGTGGTGAGCCGAGATCGCGCCACTGCACTCCAGCCTGGGCAAGAGTGAGACTCCATCTCAAAAAAGAAAAAAGATGAGTCGCACATTTGCTGCTGGGATTTTCTAGAGTTGTTTATGACAAAATGACCATCTTTTAAATATTAATGGAGTATAAATGGAGTCTATAATGGGTCTTTCATATAACTTTTAACTCTTTGGCTATCCTGGGCTCTGATCATGATACGTTTGAGCATAGTAGCTCCCTAAACTCTTGCAGCCTTTCAGAAACTCCACATAGTGCTAATAACCTTTTTACCTGCAAATGATAAAGTAACTGACTCAGTGTCTTTGGGCTCTGTAGGCTTTAGCCTTGTTTTGGTAGGATGTTCAGTATATTAGAATTTTTACCACCTATTTAGCTATACTTCAAGTACTCTATTCTCTGCACTAACTCACTTGTCCTTCTGGGAACTATGATGGGGCTTCAAGGGAGTCAGGTGTCAAGAGAGGAGGGGTAAGTATTCTCTACTTGCTGGAAAATCATTGTCTAAGTCTGTTGTGTATGAAATTTTAGGAAAAGTCTTATATAGTTCCCTTTCCAGACTGTCTTCTTTTGACTCTAGCTATAATCATAAGTCTGTGCTTCCATTATGAAGATCACATTCCTAGCATTCTTTGGAAGTCTTAGCTCATACTCCCATTCACATATGGGAGGTTAGATTTTTTTCGTCTACCCAGAGTCCCTTTTTAGTTTACCCCACGGCTTAGTCTGCAATCAGATGCCAGTTCTCTAGCAGATTCCCCAACAGTTTTTTTCCCCAATGGGGAGGGTGGAAGGGAGGGACTAATGTAAGTAAGGAGATGAGTAGTTGTGTTACAGTTCATTTTCTTAAAAAAAGTATTTTGAGAAAAGGTGCAAAATATTCTTGAAAGTCTCTAGGCCAGCCAAAATCCATATATGGATATTTGGGGATCTTATTTAAATACTCAGCAGGCTGAGTGCAGGTATATGTGTGTATAGTGTGTGTATACTTTGCTTTTGTTTTATAACATTGTCAGCTAATTTTGGCTTCTTTGTTCCTTGGCATCCATTCTTATGATAAGTGATGGAATGCCATGAAACGTACTGTATTGTATATTACTTGGGAGGACACTAGGTTTTCAAAGAAGTCTGGCAGCACTTGGCTTATAGAGGGCCCAGCATGACCAAAGTCCTAAAGATTTTACCTCCCAGCTTTGGTTGTACGTGTTCCCAAGTGGTGAGGTGAGATTGTGACTGGAGGAGGAAAAAGGATGACGTGAAAGGATGACCCTTATTGTGTTCTGTCCTTCTAATCAGCATAATTAGGGCAGCTTACCCCTGCATGAAAATGATGACCTGGCCATTTTTAATGGCCAGAGCTTGAAGTCTGGTCTCTCATTTTGTTTCAGAAATGAGGCCTTCCTGCAGAGCAGTCAGGAGAAATGGTGGAGCCTGGGACCCTTGAATGGCTGACCCTGGGCCTAGAGAGCTGATGGCAAGGGCTGTCTGGCACGGCTCATTTGGGTGGAGTTTCCCCAGGCATACCTTAGTTCCCTGATCCTCTGCAAAGAGTAGCTCATTGACTGAGCAAGCGCTTCACAGGAGGACTGTGCTGGTTGTTCCCAGACCAAAGAGAGTCACTTTTGACTCCATCAACTTCAAGGGGACAGAGCCTAGGCAGCAGCTTCTCCTAATTTTTAACACTAAAATTCAAGGAAGCAGTGGAGGAAAGAATGCATTACTACCACAGATAGAAATAGGGGACTCGTAGAACTCTTGACTAGTACCTGTCAGCTCTCAAGTGCATTTTTGTGTCTTTGCTTGAGCTGCCAAAGAAGGGTCACAAAGTGTTCTTCCTAATGGAAGAAGTGCCTTGGGGTTGCAGGGCTTCAAAGTGACAACTGCACTGAATAACACTTTATTTTTTGGCTTTGGCTTATTATTTAGCACTGGGAGGCCTGGGGGGAATTGGTGATTACAGTAGCACTTTGGGAAGTTAAAGCCCCCTTTGGGCTTGCTTTGGAGAGATGATGGCATGCTTGGTATTCCATTTGGATAATCAGGAAACCTCCCTAATCCATCCATATTGCATCAGAGTGGGATTAACAACCCTGGAAGAGTCCACTGCCAAAAGAGTAGTTGCTTTCCTTGAGTTTTCAAAGCTTTTGGATTTTCTGGATCAAGTAACCCACTTTTTAAAACCTGAGGTCAGGAGTTCGAGACCAACCTGTAACACGGTGAAACCCTATCTCTATTAAAAATAGAAAAAATTAGCCAGGCATGGTGGCGGGCATCTATAGTCCCAGCTACTCAGCAGGCTGAGGTAGGAGAATTGCTTGAACCCAGGAGACAGGCTGCAATGAGCCGAGATCACACCACTGCACTCCAGCCTGGGTGGCAGAGCAAGACTCCATTTCAAAAAAAAAAAAAGAAAAAAGAAAAAGAAGGTTAATCCTTCCAAATATGGAGGTGGGATGAATAGGGCTGTTTGATGTTGAAGTGGGTAAGGAGGGAGCGGCCTTGGGACACTTGTATTCCAAACTCCCCTGGAGGTTTCCGGTAGCACTACTGTTCTTAAAAGGGTTTTATTTTTAACTTCATCTGCTTTGTTAATATCCAGTCCAATTGAGGTGATCTCAGAGGTGCATCAGGACACCAAGCACTGGGGAGGCCACCTTGCCCAGATGGTTGAAAAGAAAATTGGTCTGGACAGCCTGTTGTCTTTTGTCTTCTTGTAATGTCGTTTGTTTGTTTTAAAGGACTAATGTTTGTTACAGTGTTAAATAAAGGTGTAACATACTAAGTGTGTAGAATAAAAGTGCAATAACAAAAGAAAATGACTTTCGCACACACTTCAGTCTTTATCCTGTCTCCTTTCTTGTGCTACCTGGCTCTTTCCATAATACTGTTACAGCAGGACTGTGGTAATTGTGTGCATTTTGAAGAGACGCGACTTGGGGTTAATCTTCATTCATGTAATTTTGAAGGGTTGGGTTTGGTTTTATAGAGTATTCTATATACTTGTTGGGTTACACAAATACCAGATGTGCTGTATAATAAAGATCACATTAACGTTTTAGGTTTCTATCTGTTTGGTTTTGGTTTTTCCCTTACCTCACTACCCATAGTAACAGGACACTCCCTAATCCATTCCATTTCCACTGGTGACCTGCAGTCGGATGTCTTTCAGTTTGCCTTAGGAGAGATGGATGGAACATGTTCCTCTCCCATCAGGGGCCCTCCCCAGCCACCATGGCTCTTGGCCTCTGGGTACTTTACATCACCACTACTGGAGGGTGGGGCAAGGGAATGGGAAATAGGATAGCGGAGAAAAGGGGTGAGATGATAGCAATGGATCTTCCAGAGCCTATCCTGGGTGACATGCTTTTTTCTAGCTTTTAAGCACAAACCTGCAGTATTGTGAGTTCATATATGAGCCTAGCTACTCTTTATTATACTGTGAGGGAACTTGGCACATAATCTTATGCTGGCCTATCTGTATGTAGTGTATTTTGAATTTTCTATTTAGGCTCACCCCAGTGCTGAGATTTGCTTACTCAGCAGTGCCCGACAGGCACCACCATGGGCGACTGCCAAGAGACAGGCACTACCTCTAGTCACCAGGGAAGGTCAGTGTGCAACACGAGGTGCGTTTGCTTTGGTTTGTTTTTTGTTATCATACCCATGTCTGGCTTGTGTGGCTGTCATTTTTTGCTGTAACTACTTTTGGTTTGACTGCAACACAAGGTTAGCCAGCAGATGGCAGCACATCTTACGTAGTTGGTGTGTTCCGCTCCTTGATCTCAGTGGTTCTCAGCCCATACCCACACTGTATTCATTTAATGCAACTGAAGCCGGTTAGCTCAGTTGGTTAATGCTAATAATGCAGATAAACCTTTTTTATTTTTATTTTGGAGACAGGGTCTTGCTCTTGCTGTTGCCCAGGCTGGAGTGCGGTGGCACAAACGTGGCTCACGGTAGCCTCGACCTCCTGGGCTCAAGCAATCTTCCTGCTTCAGCCTCCTGAGTACCTGGACCATAGATGCACACCATCATGCCTGGCTGTTTTTGTTTGTTTAAGGATATGGTCTGGCTATGTTGCCCAGGCTGGTCTCAAACTCCTGGGCTAAAGCAATCCTCCTGCCTCAGCCTCCCAAAGTGCTGGGATTACAGGTGTGAGCCATGCACCCAGCCCAGATAAGCCTCTTAACACTTGTGAAACTCTGGTAACTCCAGCCACCCTTCACAGTTAAATATATCCCATCTTATATGCATATGCCCTGTATTTTCCTAGGAAGTTCAGTGTGACTGAGTTCTCTTAACCTCTTCCTTTGCCCTTATTACTTTGGAAAAAAATAGCTTTTGGTATACACATTTTCAGATTGGACATGCTTTTTCAAGAACACGTCCCTCAGTAGTCATGTGCCCTGAGTAGAGCAACTTGGGTGGCCTTCCCGACCCTGTATTTGGGTGGGATTCAGGCTTCTGAACATTATTAAATTCAATCTCAAAATTTCTGCCTTTAGTAGAATCCCAAGGGTCCACGAAGTGCTAACTGAATGGCCTCCTTTGGAGTGCAGTTACTATGGGGAGACATGCACTGAGTGAGGCCTCTTGTGGCCCTTCTAGGGAGAGCCTGTACCTTACATATATATATATATTTTTTTTTTTTTTTTTTTTTTTGAGA
>NW_012104031.1:1066226-1072648 GCF_000951045.1 Mandrillus leucophaeus
AACTATATAACTCTATATAAAACTATATATATATAAAACATAACCCATTTTTTGGTAAAAATCCCTTTGTTCCCCAGAACCCCAAATTATCTAGAGATTTAGTCCATCTGCACATATAGTGCACAGAAAAAAAAATTGTAAATGTATAAATCAAACCAATAGTGATTTTCCTAAAGAGGCAACTTCCAACGTTTAGGGTATGGAATTTCTGTTACTGTGTTGTTTATCTGCTATGAACATCTAGAAAATGAATCCTGGCTAATTTAGGAGGAAGGAAATACGTACTGGAAAAATACTAGTGCCTCAAAAAATCAGCAAGAACTGGAAGATCAGACTCACAGAATCTGTAGGCAGGAACCAGAGCAGCTCTGCAAGCTTTTGCTGTCTAAGGCTATGATGAACCATCTTTACTCCCTCAAGAGTTAACAGCCAGGGCGAGTTTTCTCAACTGGCCCAGCACAGGTCCCAGACCCATCTTCTAGCTTTACTGGTTCAGAACTGGAAGGATCTATCCCCTTCAGATTCCATGATGGGAGGCAGGCACCTAAATTTGCCTGCTCACTGAAAATTATATTCCTTGGAGGAGATGTAACTCCCGAAAAGTAATCAAAGAGAAGTGAGAAAAGGGACCTAAATTCAGGACAGGTGCCAGGTGACACACGGCCGTTACAGTTCATCTCGTGGGCTGCTTAACCTCCACAGCCACCCTTCTGGCACTACTGGGAGGCAAGGTCGTGAAAGAGGATTGACAGATTGGGGCCTGATACAGAGAGGCCACAACTTGGTCTCTGGGAAGGACATTTCTAAATCTCTGGAGTATTTTTCAACCTATGAAGAATGCCTTGGCTTCTATTGCCTTTCCCTTTCCTTCCTCCCTTATTTTCTCAGCATGGCTTCCCCATGAATCAAAGACACTCAAGCATCTAGGTAAAGGCTAAATCAGAGCCTTTCTATGTGTGGAAGCAGGAGTTTAAGAGGCAAATGTCAGGCTCAATGTGAAGCCACTGGCTCTGAAAATAAGGGGAACTGCTCCAGGTTCTAAGCTGGGACCACAGAGAAACACAGTGGTTAGTCTAAGACATTGTATTGAGCAGGATTTGCTTACAATTGTTAAAAATTATTAGATCCTGGCAAAGGAGTATATGTAACATCCTCATATATTTTGATGCGGCCGGGTGTGGTGGCTCATGCCTGTGATCCCAGCACTTTGGGAGGCCAAGGCGGGCAGATAATCTGAGGTCAGGAGTTCGAGGGCAGCCTGGCCAACATGGCCAAACCCCATCTCTACTAAAATACAAAAATTAGCTGAGCATGGTAGCAGGTGCCTGTAATCCCAGCTACTCAGGAGGATGAGGCAGAAAGAATTAATTGAACTCAGGAGGCGGAGGTTGCAGTGAGCTGACATTGCACCGCTGCACTCCAGACTGGGCAAGACGCTGTCTTTAAAAAAAAAAAAAAAATTGATGCATAAGAACAATTTTTTTTTTTTTCTGGAGACAAAGTCTCACTGTCACCCAGGCTGGAGTGCAATGGTGCCATCTCTGCTCACTGCAACCTCCATCTCCCAAGGTCAAGTGATTCTCCTGCCTCAGCCTCGTGAGTAGCTGGGATTACAGGCATGCACCACCACGCCTGGCTAACTTTTGTATTTTTAGTAGAGATGGGGTTTTGCCATGTTGGTCAGGCTAGTCTCAAACTCCTGACCTCAGGTGATCCATCTGCCTTGGCCTCCCAAAGTGCTAAGATTACAGACGTGAGCCACCAGGCCCGGCCAAGAACAATTTTTAAAATGTGAATTTATCATGCAATTTGTGGGCCAGAACACTGCCATGGTTTTTAAGCCCCCGTGTGATTCTCCCAGATGCCAGTTCCTGCACCTCCCTCCCTTTCTCCCATCCCTAAGTTACTACTGTGTTGATCATTCTCTTTTTTTTCTTTTTTTCTTTTTCTTTTTCTTTTTCTTTTTTATTTGAAACGGAGTCTTGCTTCTGTCTCTTATACACATCTAGATGTGTATAAGAGACAGGGCTAAAGCAATCCTCCTGCCTCAGCCTCCCAAAGTGCTGAGATTACAGGTGTGAGCCACCGTGCCCAGCCCATTCCCTCTCTTTTTTTTTTTTTTTTTTTTAAGAAAAGTATTTCCAGATATACCTGTAGCTCTAAACAATATATACTTTGGTTTGGCATATCTTTGTACTTTATAAAAATGATATTATTTAACCAGGCAAGGTATGGCATGTGCCTGTAGTCCTAGCTACTTGGGAGGCTGAAGTGGGAGGACTGACTGAGCCCAGGAGGTTGAGGTGAGTTTTATAAAGGTATGTTTAAATTTGCAAGTGTGGTCAGGCATAGTGAGTCACACCTGTAATCTCAGCACTTTGGCAGGCCAAGGTGGTAGGATTGCTTGAGCTCAGAAGTACAAGACCAGCCTGGGTAAAATAGTGAGACCCTGTCTCTACAGAAAATTTTAAAAATTTGCCAGCCAGACGTGGTGGCTCACACCTATAATCCCAGGACTTTGGGAGGCTGAGGCGGGTGGATCACTTGAGGTCAGGAGTTTGAGACCAGCATCGCCAACATGGTGAAACCCCGTGTCTACTAAAAATACAAAAATTAGCTGGCCATCTATTCTTCATTATGAAAAACTTTATAAAAACCTGAAAGAAATGTTGCATACTTGTATTTTCTGTTCTCCATTTCCGAGCAAGATAATAAAGAGAGGCTCTAAAATATTTGTAAATAAAAACCCAATGGGATTAAAAATGAAACACAGAAAACCAAATCTACATACAGCTGTGCCAGAGAGCATTTGTGGCTTTTTGTTTGTTTGTTTGTTTGTTTGTTTTTGAGATGGAATCGCTCTCTGTCACCCAGGCTGGAGTGCAGTGGCATGATCTCGGCTCACTGCAACCTCCACCTCCCAGGTTCAAGCAATTTTCCCACCTCAGCCTCTCCAGTAGCTGGGATTACAGGCACCCACCATCATGCCTGGCTAAACTTTTTTGTATTTTTGTAGAGATGGGGGTCTCACCATCTTGGCAAGGCTGGTCTCGAACTCAAGGCCTCGGGTGATCCACCTGCCTCAGCCTTTCAAAGTGCTGGGATTAGAGGCATAAGCCACCAAGCTCGGATGCATGACTGTTTTTTGCTTTTTTGTGGGGGGCTGGGGACGGAGTCTCCCTCTGTCACCCAGGCTGGAGTGCAGTGGCACTATCTCAGCTCACTGCAACCTCGGCCTCCCGGGTTGAAGTGATTCTCCTGTCTCAGCCTCCTGAGTAGCTGGGACCATCCATAGGTGTGTGCCACCACACCCAGCTAATTTTTTGTATTCTTAGTAGAGACGGGGTTTCACCATGCTAGCCAGGATGGTCTCAATCTCCTGACCTTGTGATCTGTCTGCCTCAGCCTCCTGAAGTCCTGGGATTACAGGTGTGAGCCACCACGCCCAGCCTGCATGAGTGGTTTTTATCTGATGTTTTGGTTCCATTTCACATGAAACAAAAACAGGTGCTATAGTAAAGCCAAACCAGGAAAACCCCAATAGATTATTTTTAGCATGCCTCTTAATTTTTCTATCCCCAGCTTCTCATTTTCTGTGATGAGTCTTGGACATGTAACCTCTTGAGGGGATGCCAGTGATGGATGGGCCATGGGTGAAGTGTCAGCAAATGTGAAAAAGCAAATCCAGCTATAACTATATAGACAGTTCATCTGCAATGTTCAGCCACATAACCGTAGATAAATCCAACGACTGAAGAAAAAGTAATAATTCTCTGAAACATTTGTTCAACTAGCTTTTGTCCCTTGTAATTGATTCATACGGGCAGCAAGCTCATATGCTCCAACATGACTGGCCATGGAGGCAGGCGGTGGGCAGCATGGTTAGGGTGGCTGCAACTCAGATCTGGGTCTGGATCTGGGCCTTATACCACCACACTTGCCTTTTTTTTTTTTGAGTGGGGTTTTGCTCTTTTTGCCCAGGCTAGAGTGCAAGGGTGCCATCTCGGCTCAATGCAACCTCCGCCTCCTGCGTTCAAGTCATTCTCCTGCCTCAGCCTCCCGAGTAGCTGGGAGCCATGGCATGGCCACCATACCTGGCCTAATTTTTGTAATTTTAGTAGAGACAGGGTTTCACCATGTTGGCGAGGCTGTTCTCAAACTCCTGGCCTCAAGTGATCCGCCTGCATGGGCCTCCCAAAATGCTGGGATTATAGGTGTCAGCCACTGTGCCAGGCCCTGTATTGTCTTTTAAATAACATCTCCAAAGTGGCGATAGAGAAGAAATACCAACTTGTGAGTATATGTTTAGCTGATGTATACTCCAAGAATTAGGATAAAAATTAAAACATTTTTTAAAAATCAAAAGTTGAAATAATTTACAAACTGATTTTCACTAATACTCAAGTAAAAGATGTATTTTAGGAAAAAGGAAACCATGAGCCTAGAAAGGCCTGATATGCAGGAATGAATGGTAAGCAGAGAAAACAGTAACTGGATGGCTAAATCTAAACACACATTGGTTATATATATAAAAAAACACATATAATGACATCGGGTCAGGCATGTAATGGGCCTGTAATCCCAGCACTTTGAGAGGCTGAGGCGGGAGGATCCCTTGAGGTCAGGAGTTCAAGACCAGCCTGACCAACATGGCAAAAACCTGTCTTTACTAAAAATACAAAAAAAATCAGCCAAGCATGGAGGCGCATGCCTGTAATCTCCGCTACTCAGGAGGCTGAGGCACAAGGATCACTTGAACTTGGGAGGCAGAGGCTGCAGTGAGCCAAGACTGTGCCACTGCACTCCAGCCTGGGCAATAGAGTGAGACTCTGTCTTGAGAAAATAAATAAACAAATAAATAAAGCAATATGTATGATGATATCTAACTTCTGAGGCAAAATAATCTCAGCCAAGAGTTTTTTTCCTTTTTTTAGAGATGGGGTTCTGCTCTGTTGACCAAACCTGAGTGCAGTGGCGTGATCACGCCTCACTGCAGCCTTGAACTCTGGGGCTCAAATGAGGGGGTGAACTTTTGAAATATTGTAAGAGTCCTATATTTTCAGAGAAGGGTAAAGATACTGATTACCTTCAGATAAAACCACCTTTCCAAAACTATGACTGTAAGAAAAATCTGATATAGTTGATTCCATCTTGCTTCTAACATCCAAGCTGTCCAAGCCAACTTTGGGAGAAATTTAGTTTATAGTTTAACCTTAAAGCAAGAATAATAGTAGCCCCTCCCAGAACTAAACTGCCTTTGTAAAACTAATGAAAGCCTACAAGGTTAGAATAATGAGAGGACTCTGGATTCTGCTAAACTATAGACATAATTAGCTGGGTGCGGTGGCTCATGCCTGTAATCCCAGCACTTTGGGAGGCCAAGGTGGGCAGATCACGAGGTCAGGAGTTCGAGACTAGCCTGGCCAACATAGTGAAACCCCGTCTCTACTAAAAATACAAAAAATTAGCTGGGCATGGTGGTGGGCACCTGTAATCCCAGCTACTCAGGAGGCTGAGGCAGGATAATCGCTTGAACCCAGGAGGCGGAGGTTGCAGTGAGCCAAGATTGTGCTACTGCACTCCAGCCCAGGCAATAGTGCAAGACGCTGTCTCAAAAAATAAATAAATAAATAAATAAAAATAATAAACTCCCTTCTTTCCCAGTCTATCTGCATCTTGTTATTGGACTGTGAGAACAGCCGGACTCCATTCTTCCTGGAACACTAGAGCAGAGCAGGTCCCTCAGGCCCTTGCTTTCTGTCCTAGACCCTCAAGAAGACCTCAGGCAAGATGTAGACTGAGAAGCAGATGGATCAGGTGGATACAGCAGGGAGGAGGCTATCTGTAAACCAGGAGGTAGGCCCACCTATCAACACCATGATCCTGGACTTCCAGACTCCAGAACTGTGAGAGAGAATTTCTGTTGTTTAAGTCAGCCACTATATGGTATTGTGTTGTGGCAGCAGAGCTGACTTAAGACCCCTTTCCCCACGGTCTGGATCCCCACATACCCTTCTTGGTGTAGATGACATGGCAGCACTTGGGAGGCATGCCAGCCAGAGGGTGCTGCCCTTGGGCTGTCTCCACTTCACCTAGGGGGTCAAGGATCTGAGGATCTGCCCAGGAAAGGGAGAAAGGGTAAGAATGAGAACCAGTCAGCCCGGGGTTCTAAACTGAGATATCTGAGCCACCCTCCTACACTCATCAACAGCCCTTTACTCTCACTGACCCTAAATACCAACTCCTCTTTTGCCTAAGAGACCTGAGGGAGGGACACTTACCCTCACAATCTGCAGTCTAAGCTCTGTGTTCCCTGGGATAGGCTCATCAGTCTGTAGGGTGGGAGAGGCCTTTTATAGGATAGAAGCTGGAATAAATGGCTGGATTGGGGTTTCAGAAGGGTCATCTCCGACCTCAGCAGG
>NW_012104031.1:1073373-1078560 GCF_000951045.1 Mandrillus leucophaeus
GGTTGCAGTGAGCCGAGATCGCACCATTGCACTCCAGCCTGGGCAACAGAGCGAGACTCTGTCTCAAAAATAATAATAATAATAATAATAGCAGAACTAAAAAGTTCTTGTGCCTCCCATATTGCCCCTTGAGGAACAAACTGTCAGGAATGTCTCCCAGCTGGAAGGGGTGTTGGATGCTGATAGCTCACAGCCAAGTTCCTCTCCACAAATTGCCTTCAGCAGGCAAGAGTTGGCTCTCACAAGGTGTTGCCTCCTTGGCAAAACCAGTCTGCGTTCAATGGCTGGTCATTCACGGGTACAATGGCCTGGCCCTCTGACCTTCATTTGGTATGACTCGGAAGGACCATTCCTCCTCTGGTGCTTATTGTGGACTTGTCTGAGGCCTCTGCTGTGGGACAAGTGGGGCACTTGTTTGGTGTGCAGAATTTAAGGGGGTACTCCAAAACTCAATATTTTGAAAAGTCAGAATTAATGCCAAAAAGAGGCCATGATGAAAAAAATAAGATAAAAGTTTAAAATAAAGATAGGACCTGTCTGCATTTCATTTTCCTCTGCCTTTCCCTGATCAGCTTTTGATCCATTTTGATTAATTGGATTGGTGAGCTGAACTCAGTGTGCAAATTTGGATTGCAATTAATATAAGCTAACATGTGGCTTTGAATATGCTAGGTATTTTGTCTTTATCACTTATAAAATGTACAGTGAGTTAGTTTCAAAGTTGTGTACTCTTTTTAGATAATAACATAAAGTAATAAAAAAAAGCCTAGGATGAGAATTATAGTTCATAAATTGTTCCTGTGGTTGTTTATTGATCAACAATTATTTATTGAGCATGTACAGTGTGCCAAGCACTAATCTAGACACTTGGAAACAAAAGAGAGTAGGCTGCTTGCCTTCAAGAAGCTTATGTTCAAAGACTTGATTAGGCATTCCCTTAAGATATTAATGAACTGGAGAGAAGTTCACTATATTCCCATTTTCCTTTCTTTTCTAGCTAATTGTCTTTTGTTTCCTAGCTCCAGAAAGTTTAGTGTATCCTGGTGCTTAAAGACAAATTAAGGCCAGGCACAGTGGCTCATCCCTGTAATCCTAGCACTCTGGAAGGCTGAGGTGGGCAGATTGCTTGAGTCCAGGAGTTTGAGACTAGCCTAGGCAGCATGGTGAAACCCCGTCTGTACAAAAGATACAAAAATTAGCCAGGCATGGTGGCACATGCCTGTAGTCTCAGCTGCTTGGAAGGCTGAGGTGGGATGATCACCAGAGCCCAGGAGGTAGAGGCTGTAGTGAGCCATGATTGCACCACTGCACTCCAGCCTGGGTGACAGAGTAAGACACTGTCTCAGGAAAAAAAAAAAAAAAAAGGATAAGTTAAGTGCTTAATAAAGTGCTTCTGAGAAGTTTCTTTATTTTTTCCCCTGACACAGGCCTTTTATCTTCCATCAAAGTGTAAGATTGTCCATGTATAAGAATGGCTGCAAAATCCTCTACAAATAAAAGTATACCCCATGAGTGCACACATGAGATCCCTTTTTCAGTTCTATTGTTCATATAGGCACAAGCAAGAAAAATTTGAGAGGTAAGAGTCTCATGATAGTACAATCTTGATCCATGATCTTGAGAAAAAGCTGTCCACATCTGGGATACCATCTGCTTCTGGAAAGAAACTTCCCTGTTTAGCTTTACCTTAAGGTTTCCAATCAGTATACAGTTCCAAGAGTCTGGAGGGGGCCCTTCTGAGTTGTGAGATTATGAGACCAAGGTTCAGGATCTCAAAGTTTTGCTACATTGTTGGTGCCAAGGGCAGTTTTTCTGTGATGTTGCCCTCAGAAGACCCAATCGATCTCCAGGTTCTAGATTGTGAAATGTTTGCTTGTCCTCAGTCAGTGGACCATGAAAGTTTTTTTTTTTTTTTTTTTTAAACAGAGTCTCGCTCTGTCGCCCAGGCTGGAGCTCAGTGGCCGGATCTTAGCTCACTGCAAGCTCCGCCTCCCGGGTTTATGCCATTCTCCTGCCTCAGCCTCCCGAGTAGCTGGGACTACAGGCGCCCGCCACCTCGCCTGGCTAGTTTTTTGTATTTTTTAGTAGAGACGGGGTTTCACCGTGTTAGCCAGGATGGTCTCGATCTCCTGACCTCGTGATCTGCCCGTCTTGGCCTCCCAAAGTGCTGGGATTACAGGCTTGAGCCACCGCACCCGGCCCATGAAAGTTTTTTTTAACCTGGTGAAAATATACTTTGACATAATGCATTAAAACCTTGTAGCATTTAATCATATCAGTATTTAGTAGCAGAAGATACATGACATTCTATTATTAGGTGCATAGGCCTTTCCAGTGACTATTTATTTCATAAGGGGTCAACTTCCATCTTCTACTAGAAGTGGATCTGATTGTCATCAATCTATAATACCTTTGACGAAGGCAATCTAGTCAATTCAGTTAGCTTTGCCTAATGTTATTGTATCTGTAATCCTTTTTAAAAAACTGGCCGGCCTCGGTGGCTCACGCCTGTAATCCCAACACTTTGGGAGGCCAAGGCAGGAGGATCACCTGAGGTCAGGAGTTTGAGACCAGCCTGGCCAACATGGTGAAACCCCATCTCTACTAAAAATACAAATATTAGCCGGGCATGGTGGCAGGCGTCTGTAATCCCAGCAACTCAGGAAGCTGAGGCAGGAGAATCGCTTGCATCTGGGAGGCGGAGGTTGCAGTGAGCCGAGATCACGCCATTGCACTCCACCCTGGGCAACAGAGGGACATTCTATCTCAAAAAAAATACAAAAAAACAAAAAACTGTTTTATGACCGGATGCCGTGGCTCACGCCTATAATCCCAACACTTTGGGAGGCCAAGGAGGGTGGCTCACCTGAGGTCTGGAGTTCAAGGCCAGCCTGGCCAACATAATGAAACACCATCTCTACTAAAAATACAAAATTAGCTGGGTGTGGTGGCACATGCCTGTAATCCCAGCTACTTGAGAGGCTGAGGCAGGAGAATCACTTGGATCTGGGAGGCAGAGGTTGCAGTGAGTTAAGACTGTACCATTACACTCCAGCCTGGGCAACAAGAGCGAAACTCTGTCTGAAAAATAAATAAGTAAATAAATAAATAGGCTGGGCACGGTGAGTCATGCCTGTAATCCCAGCACTTCAGTAGGCCAAGGTGGGCGCATCACCTGAGGTCAGGAGTTCAAGACCAGCCTGGCCAACATGGTGAAACCCTGTCTCTACTAAAAATAGAAAAAATTAGCTGGGCGTGGTGGCAGGCACCTGTAATCCCAGCTACTAGGGAGGCTGAGGCAGTAGAATTGCTTGAACCCAGGAGGTGGGAGACAGAGGTTGCAGTGAGCCGAAACTGTGCCATTGCACTCCAGCCTAGGCAACCAGAGTGAAACTCCGTCTCAAAAAAAATTAAAATAAAAAACAAAATAAATAAATAAAACTGTTTTTACAACTTGTCCAATGAAACAAGTATTAGTACTTCTATCACTACAACCAGAAAACATGTACTGAAAATGAAAATTGAATAAAATTCCTCTATAAAGGTTTAAATGACCTATCAGGTAGCAGAAATGTACTTGAAGTTGTGTTCATCTTCCCAGAATTATGGGTTTAACAACCAAACATTGGTCATAAACTATTTTAGCAATTTAGAACAGTCATCACACACACCCACTCTCACACACACACACACACATTTAATTTGGAACATTTTATCTCTTCGTGATGAATCATGGAAAGCTTAATAATGGAGGCTTTAAGGCCTCAGGAAGGGCCAGGCAGCCATCAGGGTTCTCCATGAGTCTGTGCCTAATATTGGACTTATATTTTAATATCAGCTTTGTTTCTCTAATTTAGGTGCATAGTATGGTTTATTAGATGGGTTAGCATAGGTAATTTGAGTTGGACCATGGAATTTATTCAAATTGTACATCTTAACAATTTCCACACTGGCTGATTTAGTATGACAATTTGGCAAAGTATTTTCTTGGTATTCAATTATTTATTTATATATTTGAGACAGGGTCTCACTCTGTTGCCTAGGCTGAAGTGCAGTGGTGCAGTCTCAGCTCACTGCAACCTCCCCCTCCCAGGCTTAAGCAATCCTTCCACCTCAGCCTCCCAAATAGCTGGGACTACAGACACACACCACTATGTCCTGCTAATTTTTGTATTTTTTGTAGAGACAGAGTTTCCTTATGTTGCCTAGGCAGGCCTCAAACTCTTGGGCTCAAGGGATCCGCCTGCCTTGGCCTCCCAAAGTGCTGGGATTTACAGGTACGAGGCACTGCCCCAGCCTTCAATTAATTCTTGTCCTGTTTGGGTTAGCAGTTTTATAAACCAGTCATTCCTTTTATTAGAGTTCTGAGAATTCTTACCTAGTCCAAACGATATGATCCTAAAGTTATGAGAAATCTGTATTTTTTTTTTTTTTTTTTTTTTTGAGACGGAGTCTCGCTCTGTCGCACAGGCTGGAGTGCAGTGGTATGATCTCGGCTCACTGCAACCTCCGCCTCCTAGATTCAAGCGATCCTCCTGTCTCAGCCCCCCAATAGCTGGGATTACAGGCACATGCCAGCATGCCCAGCTAATTTTTGTACTTTTAGTAGAGACGGGGTTTCACCATGTGGGCTAGGTTGGTCTCGAACTCCTAACCTCAAGCGATCCACCAGCCTTAGCCTCCCAAAGTGCTGGGATTACAGACATGAGCCACTGCACCTGGCCAGAACTGAAGACACAACACTCTAGGATTTTGCTTGCGGAGTTTTCAGAAACTGCATCAGAATTAAGCAATTAACCATGGAAACAACTTAAAATGGGCATAAAGGCATAATAGCTGGGCGCGGTGGCTCACGTCTGTAATCCTAGCACTTTAGGAGGCCAAGGAGGGTGATAAAAGGCCAGGTATGGTGACTCACCACCTGCAATAGCAGCACTTTGCAGGGCTGATGTGGGCAGATAGCTTGAGCCCAGGGGTTCGAGTCCAGCCTGGGCAACATGGCGAATCCCCGTCTTTACAAAAAATACAAAAATTAGCTGGGCATGTTGGTACCTGCCTATAGTCCAAGCTACTTGGGGGGACTGAGGTGAGAAAATCACTTGAGCCTGGAGGTTGAGCTGCAGTGAGCTGTGATTATGCCACTGCACTCCAGCCTGGATGACAGAGTGAGACTCTGTCTCAAAAAAA
>NW_012104031.1:1079690-1089349 GCF_000951045.1 Mandrillus leucophaeus
AGGCTGGTCTCGAACTCCTGACCTCAGGTGATCCGCCCGCCTCGGCCTCCCAAAGTGCTGGGATTACAGGCGTGAGCCACCGCGCCCGGCCGCAAAAGGCATACTTTATAAAGGTCCAAGGATAATGGAAATAGAAGACATTAATGTAACATGTTCTCGGGAACTAATTAGATACACAAAGTATTTTATCTTTGACTTGTTTCTGGACCTCTGCTTCATTCTGCAACCTGCAGCCAATTACCATGGTGTCCATCTATTATTAGGAGCCTTAAGTAGCTCCTTAATTCACACTTACTCTCTTCAATCGATGTGTCAGACTGTGGGGGCCACTTAATTCCCATTCCAAATTCTTGGAAAAGGAATTTAATTGGGTTGAGCTTAGGTCAGGAGCTTACTGAAAGAGCAATCAACTGGGGCCCGGGGACAGAGTGCACTGTGTGAATGAGGCTGCTTCTTCTGCAAATTTGTCAAGCAGAGGCGGACTGGACTAGCTATATAATTTTGCAGGGCCCTGTGCAAAAATGAAAATGCTGGGCTCCCTAATTCAAAAGTTTCATTATTGTTTCCAAAAGTTTGCAATTGCAGACAATACGGCAATTAATAACCTTGTGTATGTGTACTTTTCCATTGTCGGAGACCTAGCCCGAGTACTATTTTCTGTAGCGAGCCTTTGACGTTCTTTCCTTTTTCTGATGAGCCACAGCATTTATAGTAGGAATTTATTCACATAAAATTTGCTCCTTCGCTAGATACCAGTAACTGGCCTTCTCTTATTGCTTTGGGTATCTCGTTGGAGTTCTGTACGATTGAGCTCCGGGAAACTCAGTCCACCCCTCATTCCAATTCTTTTTCACAGCGTCCCAGTTAACACTGGGTAAACGGTAAAATCTTAGATAGTAAGGTTTTTATTATCCTAACATAAACAGGCCTAACATATGTTGTCGTACCTTTCTGTAGGATTAATGGCATATCTTTACAAATGAGAAATACTTTTCACGAGACTGAAACAGCCTGCAACGCCGCCTACATTCAGGGTAAGTACGCGCGTCGGTGAGGTCAGAGACGCTAGACACCTGAGCACTAGAGGACGACCTTTCCTGCTTTCCTGCATTAGTAGGACTTGCCCGGAACCTTTCCTGCGAAATCTGAGGTAGCCCGCCCGGACAACTCCGCTGAACACAACAGGCCAAGAACTAGTAGGTTAACTGCATGCCTGGAATTTCTAGCTCATCTACATGTTCCCGGAGCAAATAGCCTTAAATTCTCTCGCTATTTAAAGTCCCTAGTGACGATAACTTTGTTGTACCTCAGCAAAGATCATAATTAATTGTTTCCGAAGAAGTTTATGCTTGATTTTGGTCAGGCATATATTTGGGCAGCCCACCTGAAACGAACAAGGAAGGCGGGGGAAGAAAGCGGAAGCCGCGGGGCCTTCTAAGTCCGAAAGTCTCCGGAGCTTGCGCCAGGCTCTTCGCGGCGTCCACCCCTTAGACGCAAGTTGCTGGAGCCGGCCGGGGAGAAGGCGTTGTTGCCGGAGCTGAGACCGGGCGGTCACAGTCCGCAGGGATGAACCTCGAGTTGCTGGGTGAGAAGGGCTGTGGTTGCGTTATAGAGAAGCGTTGAGTACTGGAAAGGAGGGAACCCAGGCGGGAGGGGAGTCAGGCTGCAACCTTAGGGACACTGGTCTGCTATGGATCATTGGGCACACCTGATGTGGAGCAGCAGCAGGAGGAAGAAGCGCACCTTCTGTCCGAGTAGATTGCATTGCCCCTCCCGAGGCCACTTTCGTATCAATTATGGAGCGATGGGGACAGACAGTTTGTGACTTAGGTTTGAGTATAAGGATCACAGGTGTTGAAGTAGCCCAGAGCAGCCAGGACCAGAGTTGTTGGAGATGGAATTTGAAGAAGTGAGGCTTGGGATGAAGCTTTGAAGACTTGTCAGGGAATTGGGTTCCTGGACAGGTTAATCTTTTTGTAGAAACGAGATGTCCAAGGAGGGGACTTGGAGATCTTCTGGTAGAAGCCTCCCATTGAACGGATGAATAAAGGCTCAGAGGGTAATGGCTAGGCACTAAGCAAGTAAATGGCATAGTTGGCACTGGAATCCAATTATCCTAACTTTCTGTTTAAAGTCCTTTACTAGGGACGGTGTGTAAAACACTGAAGTGTGAAATATGGAGGAAGTTGTCTCTTGTCATCCTCACTTAGAGTCATTTCCTCCTTACCTCCTATCCAGATTATTTAAAAACTGTAGGTCCTTTCTCCTGGACTTTCATTAGGTGACGTTTAGCATGGTATCCTAGGGGTAACTGAGGTTTTCAAGGACTTCTGCCCGACTTGCTGTTCCTAATGGTTAGGTTTCTCTTTAAAGAAAATCAGAAGATGTGTTGTCAAAAGGGCTACAAAGATACATAAAAAATGGTCTTTGCCCTTAAAGAGCTTTTCATTAAGCAGGGAGTTTAAGGTGATTATGTAAAATAGCCGTAGGATATTGCAGAATGTAGGCAGGCCTGAAAGAGCCATTACCAGTTGCTAAGAATGTTTGGAACAGAGAGTGAATGTCTTTGGGGCAAGGGAAGAAGTCAACCAGGAAAAACAAACCCCCAAAACCTGTGGAGGAGTTGGAGTTTTAAGTTTTTTGTTGTTGTTGTTGTTTTTAAGACAGTCTCGCGCTGTCGCCCGGGCTGGAGGGCAGTGGCATAGTCTTGGCTCACTGCAACCTCCATCTCCTGGATTCAAGTGATTCTCATGCTTCAGCCTCCTGAGTAGCTGGTACTACAGGTGCGCACTGCCATGCCTGGCTAATTTTTGTATTTTTAGTAGCGATGGGGTTTCACTGCGTTGGCCAGGCTGGTCTCAAACTCCTGGCCCCAAGCAATCCATCCACCTCAGCCTCCCAAAGTGCCCCGCCTTAAGTGGATTTTTAAGGTTGGTAAAATATCAACAGGCTGAAGTATGAAGATATGGGAGGGATGAATTTTCCTGCTTGGCCAGGTTGTGGATAAAGAGAATGCCAAGGGATGGGATTGGTGCCATCTATTTTGTGTTGGTTCTCGAATGCCCAGCTGAAAAGTTTGGAGTTTTTAGGGAAGGTAGGGTAGATCTATTGAAGGGTTTTGACTTAGTAACTCAGTCAGAGCTGTGAGTCTGTAAGGTTTGTCTGACAGCGATGTGGAGTTCAGTTTTGGAGGGGTGTAAAACCAGTTTGGAGGGGTAGATTACATGAGTGAAAAGGAAGGCCTGAGCTAGGAAATAGAAAAGACGTTGAGGAGGTAGGGATGACAAATAGATTGCATATAGTGGTGATGAGTAAGAGAGTTACGTGAAAAAATGGTGAGAGCAAATAATGATGCTATTGATAAAGTGTAAGGACATTGGAAAAAGACAGCTTTGGAGATGTTGAATGTGGTCTAGGGGTCAGGAGACAGGTTTGGATTTATGGGAGAGATTTGTAATCTTACAGATGGGCTCATTGAAACCTTGTGAATAGATCGAGGCATGATTAAGGGAAAAAGTGGGAGGGGGAGAAAAGAAAATTGCCAAGCACACAATCTGTAGTTAGGGGTTAAGAGGAGGAATAAATGAAGATAATAAGTTAGCTAACAGTTATAAAGTACTTCCTCTGAGCTAGGCAGATTTTCAAGTGCCTTCCATGTATTAATCTATGTAGAGGAAGAAGAGAGTACAGATTGGTGTGGTGTCTTCATAGAAGCCAATCAGAGCAGCTGAGTCTGAGGGCTTAGAATGGGTTGCTCTGATTAGTCCTTTGGCAGCTTGGAACAGAAGCCAGATTACAGTGATTTTAGAATGGTGTGGGAGACAAGAGCAAAAGGTTGACCCTTATTTTTAAAAACTTGAGGATGGAAGAAAGGTGATGACACTAGCACTTTGAAAGAGTAGCAGGGACTTGCAAAAGGCTTTTCTTGAATGATACAGAAGATTCATTAGGATAAAACTGAGGAAGGAATATTTATTTTTATTTATCTTTTGAGACGGAGTCTTGCTCTGTTGCCCAGGCTGGCGTGCAGTGGCACAATCGACTGACCGCAACTTGCGCTTCCCAGGTTCAACCGATTCTCCTACCTCAGCCCTCCTGAGTAGCTGGGATTACAGGCACCTAACGCCACACTTGGCTGTATTTTTTTGTAGTTTTAGTAGAGACTGGGTTTCACCATGTTGGCCAGGCTGGTCAGGAACTCCCGATCTCAAGTGATTTGCCCACCTTGGCCTTCGAAAGTGCTGGGATTACAGGTGTGAGCCACCGTGCCCAGCCAGGAAGGAATATTTAGCATTGGAAGGTTAGACAAATTAAAGAAGCCTGGGTCTGAAAGATAACAATCTCTGAAAAATGACTGTATTTTAAAGTGAGAAAGTTAATGACTACAGATAAAAGGAAAGGAACAGAAGTAATGTGATTGCGGAAGCATATTGAAGGACATCTGGCCAGATGAAGGAAATGAATGACAGTGTATTTTTAAGGTGGTTACTCAAGTGGCTCATAGGTAGACACTAGTTTTACTTCTGCAACCACTTTTTGAGCCCCTGCTGTGTGCACTGGAGATACAGTTAAATAAGATCATTTGTCAAACTTATTTTTACCACAAATCACAGTAAGAAATATATATTCTATCACAGTTCACTATATGTACATACACACACACGTGTAACTAAATTTCTTAGGATTATACTTAATCCTTGTTATGTTCAGTGTCCTCTGATACTTTCTTTTCTTTTTTTTTTTTCCCCCTTTAGACGGAGTCTTGCTTCTGTCGCCCAGGCTGGAGTGCAATGGCGTGATCTTGGCTCACTGCAACGTCCGCCTCCTGGGTTCAAGCAATTCTCCTGCCTCAGCCTCCTGAGTAGCTGGGATTACAGGCATGTGCCACCATGCCCGGCTAATTTTTTTTATGTGTGTTTTTAGTAGAGACGGGGAGTTTCACCATGTTGCCTCAGCTGGTCTCAAACTCCTGACCTCGTGATCTGCCCGCCTTGGCCTCCCAAAGTGCTGGGATTACAGGGGTGAGCCACTGCACCTGGCTGATATTTTCTAATCTATTGAAACACTTGTTCCAACTCACTAAATTAATGTATCCATTTATGGTGGGTTGAGTCCTACTGTTTGAAAAACATTGAAACATTGAAATAAGATACCAGTTTTGCCCTGGTAAATAGAGCTAAGAGGAGAGACAAACAAGTAACTGTGTATCATATAGAAGCACAATAAATGAATGAGCTATGGGAATCCAGCTAAAAGCAATTACAAGCAGTTGAGGCCAGGTGCAGTGGCTCACGCCTGTAATCCCAGCACTTTGGGAAGCCAAAGTGGGTGGATCACCTGAGGTCAGGATTTCAAGACCAGCCTGTCCAAGATAGTGAAACCCTGTCTCTACTAAAAATACAAAAATTAGCCGTGCATGGCACCCCGTGCCTGTAATCCCAGCTACTCAGGAGGCTGAGGCAGGAGAATCGCTTGAACCTGCGAGACAGAGGTTGAGGGGAACCAACATCATTGCATTACAACATGGGGGACAAGAGCGAACTCTGTCTCAAATACATATATGGATATCTATATGGATATCTATATGGATATATATATATGGATATATACACACACACATACAGAAAAAAGTCTCCCCATCCCAAATTTTAAGTGGGGTTTATCCTTTTATACCTTTTTCTTTGCTCATATAAACACATTTACACATAAATTTGTTTATTATTTTTTTTTTTGAGACAAGAGTTTCCCTCTTGTTGTCCAGGCTGGAATGCAATGGTATGATCTCAGCTCACTGCAACCTCTGCCTCCCAGGTCCAAGAGGTTCCCCTGCCTCAGCCTCCGGAGTAGCTGGGATTACAGGCATGTGCCACCACGCCTGGCTAATTTTGTATTTTTAGTAGAGACAGGGTTTCTCCATGTTGGTCTGACTGGTTTTGAACTCCCGACCTCAGGTGATCCACCCGCCTCGGCCTCCGAAAGTGCTGGGATTACAAGCGTGAGCCACCACATGGGCTTTTTACGCATAAATTTGTAAGGACTAGGCCGGGCGTGGTGGCTCACGCCGGTAATCCTAGCACTTTGGGAGGCTGAGGCAGGTGGATACCTTGAGGTCAGAAGTTTGAGACCAGCCTGGCCAACATGGCCAAACGACATCTCTACTGAAAATACAAAATTAGCCAGCTGGGCATGGTGCCATGTGCCTGTAATCCCAGCTGCTGCTCGGGAGGCTGGGGCAGGAGAAGCGCTTGAACCTGGGAAGCAGCTGCTGTGGTGAGCCAAGATCGTGCCACTGCACTCCAGCCTGGGTGACAGAGCGAGACTCTGTCTCAAAAAAACAAACAAACAAAAAAAACCAAGCTAGTCAAGAAAAAAAAACAAAAATACCCCCCAAAAAACTGAAAGAAATAAAGAGAATTTCATGTTTAATCAACTACTATTTGCTGTCACAACCTAAATGCTGTTATTAGGAAGGGGTGTGATTGCTGCTTTTAGTAAAGGTTTCAAGGTTTCAAAGAGTAATTGTGATAATTTGACTGATATGAATTGACTCTTGCCCTTCCTTGCTCTTTTTTTTTTTTTTTTTTTTGAAACGGAGTCTTGTTCTGTCAGCCAGGTTGGAGTGCAGTGGCATAATCTCAGCTCACTGCCACCTCCGCCTCCCAGGTTCAAGTGATTCTCCTGCCTCAGCCTCCTGAGTAGCTGAGATTACAGGTGCACACCACCACACCCGGCTAATTTTTGTATTTTTAGTAGAGACGGGATTTCACCATGTTGGCTAGGCCGGTCTCGAACTCCCTTGTAATCTGCCCGCCTTGGCCTCCCAAAGTGCTGAGATTACACGCATGAACCACCGAGCCCGGCTCCTTGCTCTTATGTTAGTAAATATGGAAATAAATTGTGAAATGCCCAAAGGGTATGATGGAGAAAGACTATTGCTAACTTGGATATGTCAGCAGTTGTCAAACTTTTTAGTATCGGGATCCCATTATACTTTTAAAAAGTAGAGGACCGCCAAAGAGTTTTTGTTTATGTAGGTGATATCTACCTACCAGTGTTTACCAATTTAGAAGTTAAAACTGAGATAGTATTTTTAAAGCACATTATTTAGAAATAACCATAATAAATCCATTACATGTTTATGTAAGTAGTTACTTTGTTTTCAAAAACAAAGTATTTAGTGAGGAAAATGCCACTGTTGTGACATTTTTACAACTGTCTTGAATGTTTGCCTGAATAGAAGTTGGGGGACTTCTCATATCTGCTCCTGCCTTCACTCTGTTGCAACATCCCAGGTCATATAGTCTCAGGAAAGCTCATCTGTATACTTTTGAGTAAACAAGTCATCTTAGCAGAATCTTGAAAATCCATGTGGCCTCATGGAATGCCTGAAAGGGCGTCATATCCCCGTTTCATTTTCATTTTGTCAGCCACTACTATACACTGTTCATGAGTTGTATGATCCTTGCTATGTGGTACATGTTCCATCAATTCTTTCTTTGCTTTGTTGCAGAGTCCTTTGGGCAGAACTATCCAGAGGTAAGAGTATAGTATATTGCCGTGATTTTAGGAACATAGTAACTTGTGGATGTTTATGTTAGAACAGAAAATACTTTTTGATCCTTGTGTTTTGACAAAGAAGCATTAAGTGTGATAATATATCTTTTGCTATGATAAGGAACTAGTGTATAATTTTGATCAGGGAGGAAATAGGCAGTGTGGGCTAGAAATCTTATCATGATGTTGTAATCTTACAGTTCATTTTCCTTTAAATAAAAGAAAAACTTTCATTGAAGGATTTTTCACAAACAACACCATCGTAGGTTTTTTGTGTGCTTTTCTTGTTTTGATCAGTGTTTTTACGTAGTAAAGCAAAATGTATGCTATACATGTGCTTTGCTTTTTTTTTAAGTGTAAAACTATTTTGTAACACTTGAATGTTTGAGGATAGACATTGTGGTTATTTTAAATACCTTGGTATTGATGTGAAATAATTTGACTTCTCTAATGTTATGCTTTGTAGGCTATTCCAGGGTTTTTTTTTTTAATTCTTAAAAAAAATTCTTTTAAATTCTTTTTGTTTTAAATTCTTGGAATAAATTCCCAGAATTATGATGACTGCATCAATAGATATGACTTTTTAAATACTTCTGTTATATTTTGCCCATTTGCCCTCCAGAAAGTTTATACAAAGTTATAGTAGTGATGTAAGGGATTGATCACATCTGTTTCCAGAATCTGTGGTTAGCTTTAATAAACGTTTCTTCATTTTGGCTATTTTAGTAGATATAAGAAGACACAGAGAGATTATTTTGGTATACAGTGTAATTTATATTCAATAAAAGTATCACAAGTGATAAAGAACCTTTAGGAAATAATTTGGATACCTGGCTATTGTTGTCTCTATTCTTGTATTTGTTTCAATTTTTAGGAAGCTGATGGAACTTTGGATTGTATCAGCATGGCTTTGACTTGCACCTTTAACAGGTGGGGCACACTGCTTGCAGTTGGCTGTAATGATGGCCGAATTGTCATCTGGGATTTCTTGACAAGAGGCATTGCCAAAATAATTAGTGCACACATCCATCCAGTGTGTTCTTTATGGTAAGACATTTTTAAATTAATATTTAAATATGAGTTAGGAGAATGAATGATGACTACATATTTGCAAATCTCATTGTGGATATTTTAATACTTAGATTTTAAAATATTCAGCCATTAGTAATACAGTTTATCATGGTTTATGTAGATCCTGAGTCCATGCTGTCCTTGAAGCACCTTTCTTGGGAGAAATTCATTGTATTATGGATCTGTGTCAGGTGCTGAGAATATCTCAATACTGAAATGAGATATTTTCAGATTGTAATTGTAGTATAATTGTGTTAGAATAAAAAATCTTGGTTAGGACAGAAGCTTGGAAGTCATTGAGTCCAATTTTGTCCAGGTTATTGAATTTCAGTAATTTTAGTGATCACAAGTGTGACTATTCCTTCAATGAAATATAGTTATTAAGGTTTTATAGCAAATGTAAAAACAATTGAAATCTGCTGTTACATGAATTCCCATTGATTTCACTCTTACTCTGAAACTATTTGCTTCAGAAAATTTTATTTTGGGGCAGCATTTTTTTTAAATGAACTTGGGGCCAAAAAAAAGGACCTAATCTGATCAAAGTTAAGTCTATCTCCTTTTGTCTAAATGGTATTATAAAGCATTGGATTGGGAGGAGGCTTGAATCACAGTAAAGTTTGGCCAGTAATGTACTGGTGACTTGGGCCAAAACTTTTCTCTTGTATCTAATAATCCAGGAAGCACTGGCCCGGATCTCTTAGGTTCCTTCCACTGCCTTTCTGTTTCTTTTTTGTTGTATTCTTGCAATAAAGATACAGGCATGGTGGCTCATGCCTGTAATCTGAGCACTTTGGGAGGCTGAGGCAGGTAGGTGACTTGAGGTCTGGAGTTCGGGACTGGCCTGACCAACATGGTGAAACCTCATCTCTACTAAAAATAAAAAAATTAGCCAGGCATAGTGGCGGGTGCCTGTAATCCCAGCCACTTGGGAGACGGAGACAGGAGAATTGCTTGAACCCCGGAGGCAGAGGTTGCAATGAGCTGAGATCCACTGCACTCCAGACTGGGTGACAGAGTAAGACTCCGTTTCA
>NW_012104031.1:1094744-1100560 GCF_000951045.1 Mandrillus leucophaeus
TAGTAGAGATGAGTTTTCACCATGTTGGCCAGGTTGGTCTCAAACTCCTGACCTCAGGTGATCTGCCTGCCTTGGCCTCCCAAAGTGCTTGGATTATAGGTGTGAGCCACCACACCTGGCTGAGAAAAAGTAATTTTATCTACCCATATATTTATAGTCTTCATTGTTCATTCTTCCTTCCTTCTAAACCCTTCATTTAATCTTTTCTGAACATTAGGTAGCCAACTTTAGAGTATGTCTGCTAGCAACAAATGTCTCAGTTTACCTGTTTGTTCCTGGGATGACAGTTCTTTTCTTTTAGCGCTTGAAAAACGTGCCACTTCCTTCTGGCCTCCGTGGTTTCTGATGAGAAATCCCTTTTCATTCACGTTGTTGTTCCTCTATAGATAAGGCATCATTTTTCTCTTGCAGCTTTTGAGAGTTTTTCGTTGTCTTTAGTTTTCAGAAGTTTGTATTTCTTGGAGTGGATTTCTTTAGGCTCATCCTAGTTGATGTTCTTGAATCTGTAGGTTTTATATCTCTTGCCAGATTTAGGAAAATTTCAGCCATTATATCTTCAAATACCTTAACATCCACGTCTGTATTCTCTCCTTCCAGGATTCTGATGACATGAATATTAGATCTTTTGTTATAGTTCTGAGGCTCTGTGTATGTGTATCTATATATACACACACACACATATATATGTATACACATATGTATACACACAGACACATCATATATATATGTCTGTTTTCTCTCTATTGAGATTGGGTAGTTTTTATTCCATCTTCCAGTTTGCTGATTCTTTCCCTTTTTTTCCTCCATTGACTGCTGAATTCATCTATTGAGTTTATTTCTGTTACTATATTTTTCAGTTCTAAAATTCCCATTTGATTCTTCTCTGTATCTTCTATTTCTTTGCTAAGATTTTCTGGGTTTTTTTCCCCATCTGTTTCAGGCATGTTCATAATAGTTTGTTGAAGCATTTTTATGATGGCTACATTATAATCCTTGTCAGATAATTCTAACATTTATGTCATCTCTGTATTAGTGTCTATTGATTGTCTTTTCTTACTCAAGTTGAGATTTTCTTTGTTCTTGAGTTGACAAGTGATTTTCATTTGAAACCTGGGCATTTTGGGTATTATGAGACTGTAGATCTTATTTATTTTTTATTTTTTCTTGAGACAGTCTCACTCTGTCGCCCACGCTGGAGCTCAGTGGTGCCATCTTGGCTCACTGTAACCTCCGCCTCCCAGGTTAAAGCAATTCTCCTGCCTCAGCTTCCCGAGTATCTGGGACTACAGGCGCATACCACCATGCCTGGCTAATTTTTTGTATTTTTAGTAGACAACGGGGTTTCACCATATGGCCAGGCTGGTCTCAAACTTTTGGCCTCAAGTGATTTGCCTGCCTCGGTCTCCCAAAGTGCTGGGATTACAGGTGTGAGCCATTGTGCCCGGCCTGTAGATCTTATTTAAATCTTCTAGTTTAGCAGGCCTCCTCTGATACTGCACAGGGTAATGGAGTGTGCCATCTTGTTATTGCCAGAGGTGGGTGAAAGTCCAGATTTCTTCTTACTTGGCCTCGTTACTGCTGGGGGGGATTGAAAGTTTAGGCTCTCTACTAGATCTCTGCTGATAACATCCTGTCTGGGAAGGATAGGAGTTCCTTGTTCCTTCTCTCTGTGTGTCCTCTGACACCATGGTGGTGCAACCTCATTACTGCTGGTGGTAATGCAAATCTGATTCCCTACTGAGCCTTCTTGGACACCACCCCAGTGAGGTGGGGAGGGTGCCTTGTTATAGCTGGATAAAGGTGAAGTCTAGGCTATCCGCTTGAACCTTGCTAAGAGGGGGATTTGCAGTTCTTTTCTGTGATGTTTGGCTGGAGTAGATTGGTGGTTGTCTTGAAGTTTTCTGTCTTGCCAGGCTGTCCTTTTCTGGTCCCTTAGCTGGGGAAAGCAGCCTCTTCTTGGGGATTTTTGTGTGTGTCCACTAGCATTACCAGGTTGTTGACTTTTCCTTCACCCAGAACGGAGAACATGAGGCAGAAAGAAAATTCCGGGATTTCACTGTTGTGTCATCCTTAAGATTCTGCAGTCTCTGGCTTGTCTGTCCTTTGTCTACCTTTCAGAACCCTTTTTGTCTCTTTTATATGTGATGTCCAGTGTGTTTATCTGTACTTAGCAGGAGGAATTAATTCTTTCTCAGTTTCTTTTAAAATTATTTTAAATAACAGATACTTACCATTTTTTTTTGTTTTGTTTATACCATGATGGTGCAACTTCTGAGATAACTTCAGAAAGTTCAAATATGTCAACCTTAAAGGCCAGCTGATTTTTAGACTCTTCTAAGATGTTTTTAATCTCTTATTTCACTGAGTCACTTTATAGTTTTATCTTGAAATATTATGAGCTTCCATTACTAGATAATAAAATGTCATGTTTGAGTATAAGTAGAACAAAACCAGAAACATTGTTGACCTGTGCAGTTGCAGTAGTGTGTGACTTACACAGTTTATTCCTGAGAGTGGTACGGTATACCTAGAATATGTGCTAAATTACCCCTGTTTTTCCTCAGCTGGAGCCGAGACGGCCATAAGCTCGTGAGTGCCTCCACTGATAACATAGTGTCACAGTGGGATGTTCTTTCAGGCGACTGTGACCAGAGGTTTCGATTCCCTTCACCCATCTTAAAAGTCCAGTATCATCCGCGAGATCAGTATGTCTAAGCTATTTCTCTCCTGGGGTGGGGTCTAATTCTATATGGATTATATGGAATGGGCTCATGATAATTTTAGTTATGGTTTTAGAAGGCAAATACGCATCTCTTCAAAACTTCTACATAAAATAATCTTTCTATCTAGGTTGGCTCTACTGAATACATTTCTTTCTTTCTTTCTTTTTCTTTTTCTTTTTTTTTTTTTTTTTGAGACAGGGTCCTGCTCTGTCATCCAGGTTGGAGTGCAGTGGCGCAATCTTGGCTCACTGCAACCTACGCCTCCCAGTTTCAAGTGATTCTCCTACCTCAGCCTCCTGAGTAGCTGGGATTACAGAAGCATGCCACCACGCCCGGCTAAGTTTTGTATTTTTAGTAGAGATGGGATTTCACCATGTTAGCCAGGCTAGTCTCGACCTCCTGATCTCAGGTAATCTGCCCTCCTTGGCCTCCCAAAGTGCTGAGATTACAGGCGTGAGCCACTGCACCTGGCCGTTAAAAATATTAATACGCAAAGTACAAAATGAAAGCCCTTTGTCTACTTCTTGGGGTAACCACTGTTAAAGAGTGTGGAATATATCCTGTCTATAAGATATCTATATATGTGGAAAAAATACATATATCCACATAATATGTTTTTAAACAAAAATAAATATATTTTGTTCTGTAGCTTGCTTTTCCACTTACCATATAGTGGATATTTCTCTGTGTCTCATTATTTTAAATAGTTGTGTCTATAGAGTATTGCATAGTATACATGCATAATAGATTTAACTGTTCCTTATTTGAGCATATTAGGGAACAAATTTTACCAAGAGAAGTTCTGAGTAGGCCTGATAGCTAACTTCAACTATTAGTAAAGTTGATATATGAAAGAGAGAAAAAAATGGCCCAGGATGTAGAAGCAGAACTGGTAGGTACTGGCTGGGCGCAGTGGCTCATGCCTGTAATCCCAGCACTTTCGGAGGCCGAGGCTCACCAATCACTTGAGGTCAGGAGTTCGAGACCAGCCCCTACAACACGGTGAAACCCCGTCTCTACTAAAAATACAAAAATTAGCCAGGCATGGTGACGTGCGCCTGTAATCCCAGCTACTTGGGGGGCTGAAGCAGGAGAATCGCTTGAACCCGGCATGCGGAGGTTGAAGTGAGCTGAGATCTACCTGGGCTACAGAGTGAGACCCTGTCTAGAAAAAAAACCCCAAAAAACAAAACAGAATTAGTAGGTAGTGAACAGAAGTTAGGTATAGGGAAACAAAAGTTAACTCCAAGTAGAGCGGAGCTCCCAAGCAGAGGTGCTGTAGATGGGATTAACTGCCCAGGAGAGAGCTATCCGAGAGCTGTTCTTGCCTGAGCTTGCCACCCCCGTTTTTAGGATGCTGCAGAAGAAATTCAAGCACTGGATGGGGGCCATAGGTAGACTTTAGCACATTAGAATCAGTAAAGACCCATCTGTCTTTGGGAAAGAAGCTGTAAGAAAATATGATAATTCCTAATTCTTGAGCTTATAGAATTTGGAATTGAAGAATAAATTATTTTTTTAGTTTTTACTTTTCTTTATAACTTAATTTTTAGTTAGATTTCCCTCCATTATGACAGAAATACAAGCTTGCTGTGAAAGAAAACAAAAATTATAGTGCAGTAGCAGTAGGTTTTTTTTTTTTGTAACTCACCCACCCCCTAGTATAGAAGAGTTTAGAGGGAAAACGGAATCATAGCTAACATTTTGTTCTATAGTCTATTTGTGCTAACAGGCCTATAAGAATAGCAACAAAACCTGTTCCTTTTTTCTCCTCACTCTCAGTCTTGTGCCATTCCCAGTAGACTTCTATTTTTGGGGGCTATTTCTTCTGCTGTTTAGCTTCGTATTTCTAATATAATGTGTATTGCTTTTTCGTTAATTTCAGAAATTGAGTTTCCTGTTACAGTGTATTTGAATTTTAACTTACCCTTTACCCTCCCATCATCCACCCTTTTACCCTCCCATCATCATCATCATCATCATCCATCCAGCTATTGGCTTTTTTTTGTGCAACTTTGCATTTTAACACCTTTAGGCCTCCTCAGAGTTGACGTTCTCTAGAAGAACTCACTAATTGCCTGGCTATAGATATTCTAGAGCCAGTAGAAGAGAGACACCAGAGTCCTTTTGTGTGCAGGCTTTAACTTAATCCCTCTATATTTATAACCTTAGCTTACCCCTGCCTTCCTCTGTTCCTGAGTCCTGAGTCCTGAGTCTGGGAATATATTTATTTTGTCTCTGATTTAAATATTTTTTTTGAGCACTTATTATGTACCAGGCATTGAGTACTTATTATGTGCCAGGCTAAAAGTTTTTTATGTATTAATTTAAATTATCTCAACAGCCTTCTGCAGGTAGATACCATTTTTATTCATGTGTTATAGATGAGGAAATTGAAGCCCATAAAACTTAAGTAACTTGCCTAAGATCACACAGCTAGGAGGTGGTAATGTCTAGGCTTGAGCAGAAGTCTGACTTTTGAGCCGTGTTCTTAACCATGGAGATTATATTGCCTGCTGAATTTCTCAATAGCATCTCCTCTTGATTTCAAAACCTGGATAAAGTATAGGTTTTGGGTGACTTTTTTACTTGTTCCATTTTCTTTTTGTTTTTGTTTCCTGCCTTCCTATGGGCTACTTGGACAAGTTTTTAGAATTCCATTTTGCTTTATCTGTAGTGTTTTTGAGTGTATATACCCTTGTGTAGCTTTAGTGGTTGCTAGGTTTTACATTATACATTTATAACTTACCACAGTCTACTGGTGATAAGTTGTATTGGTGAACATTTTACCAGTTCAAGTGAAGCGTAGAAACCTTACCTTCCTGTTGTCCCCTTGTCCTTTCTTGTATATAATATAATATAATTGTCTTAAATATTTGCTTTACGTACATTGAGACCCACATAAGACAGTGTTAAAATATGTGTTTCAAACATCAAAACTCAAAAAGAGAAAAAGTAATTTTTTTTTTTTTTTTTTTGAGATGGATTCTTGCTCTGTCACCCAGGCTGGAGTGCAGTGCCGTGATCTCGGCTCACTGCAACCTCTGCCTCCCAGGTTCAAGTGATTCTCTGACCTCAGCCTCCCGAGTTGCT
>NW_012104031.1:1102835-1104259 GCF_000951045.1 Mandrillus leucophaeus
AAAAAAAAAAAAAAGATTTAAATAGATACACATATTTTTAACAGTTTTAAGAGGTAGGGGTGGGTGTGTGGGTGTGTGTGTGTATGTGTTTCACATAATATAAAATTTAGAGTGTACAATTCACAGGTTTTTATATATTCAGAGTTGTGCAACCATCATCATAATATAATTTTAGAACTGGCTAGATGCATTGGCTCATGCCTGTAATCCCAGAGCTTTGGGAGACTGAGATGAGAGGATTCCTTGAGCCCAGGAGACCAACACAGTGA
The DNA here is from genome assembly GCF_000951045.1 of Mandrillus leucophaeus. NCBI lineage: Eukaryota > Metazoa > Chordata > Mammalia > Primates > Cercopithecidae > Mandrillus > Mandrillus leucophaeus. The sequence continues at coordinate 1,103,105 of NW_012104031.1, forward strand.
GACCTTATCTCTACAAAAAGTAAAAAAATTAGCTGCATGTGTGGTGCACATCTGTAGTCCTGGCTACTTAGGAGGCTGAAGTGGGAGAATCACTTGAGCCCAGGAGTTCTAGGCTGTAATGAGCCATGATTGTGCCACTGCACTCCAGTGCCTGGGTGACAATAAACCTTGTCTCTTTAAAAAAAAAAAAAAAGAACTCTTACCTATTAAAAATATGTGTGTTTTTATTATATAGTAATATATACATATTCTAGAAAATCATGGAAAATAAAACAGAAATAACTAGTATTTTCTGTAGACCTCCTAACCAGATACTACTACTTTGTATGTATAGATTTTTGTTGTTGTTGTTGTTTCTGAGACAGGGTCTTGCTCTGTGGCCCAGGCAGGAGTGCAGTGGCTAGTCACAGGCATGATCACAGTTCACTGCAACCTTGAAATCCCAGGCTCAAGTGATCCTCCTGAGTAACTAGGTCTATAGATGTGCGCCACCATGCCTGGCTAATTAAAAAAATTTTTTTTATAGAGACAAGGTCTTGCTATGTTGCTTAGGCTTGTCTTGAACTCCTGGCTTCAATCGATCCTCCCACCTCAGCCTCCCAAAGTGCTGGGATTACAGTTGTGAGCCACCATGTCTGCTCAGTTTCTAGATAATTTTTTTAAGCATAGTTTGTAATTGTGCTATGTTCTATATTTTGCTTTTCCCTCCTAATACTGTCTAGACATTTTTCTGCTTGAGTAGCCTTTAACAACTTTTTAAATGACTGTGTATTGTCTGATAAACCATAATTTACTTAACCATTTTCTGTTTTTTTTTTTCTCGATTACATAATGTTTAGTGAATGTCTTTGTGCCATAGTTTTTCTTATATATTCATTCATTCATTCAGTAGGTGTTGACCATGAGTTATGTACCAGGTGCTGTGTTAGGCTCTGGGGACACAAAAACAAATGAGAAATTCTTGATGATTAGTCCCAAAAAGCATCTGAGATGCCCAACGGGCATTTGGTCTATGATTTCTCATTACAGTAGACTTCCAGAAGTGTGTTATTAGTCAGACAAAGGATATAAAGTGAGAGATTTTTCAACCGCTCCCTCCAACATTTTTAACATTTTAAAATCACAAAACCTATACTTGATAATTTAAAAGTTGTT
>NW_012104031.1:1104309-1122223 GCF_000951045.1 Mandrillus leucophaeus
CTTTTTTTTTAATTTAAATTTTATTTTTTTTTTAATTTTAATTTTAATTTTTTTGCGATGGAGTCTTGCTGCGATGCCCCGGCTGGAGTGCAATGGCGCAGTCCCAGCTTACTGCACCCTCCTCCTATTTTCAAGCGATTCTCCTGCCTCAGCCTCCCAAGTAGCTGGGATTACAGGCATAGGCACCACATCTGGATAGGTTTTTGTATTTTTAGTAGAGATGCGGTTTCACCGTGTTGGCCAGGCTGGTCTCAAACTCCTGACCTCAAGTGATCTGCCCACCTCAGCCTCCCAAAGTGCTGGGATTACAGGTGTGAGCCACTGCGCCCGGTTTCTTATTTTTTTTTAAATGATTATGTGTTATTTCATCAAGACTAATTTTACTCAGAATTTTCCCTGTTATTAGACTTGTGGATTTTATGCTTTTTCACTGTTTCAAATTTGCTTGGGCTGGGCAAGTTGATCAGGGTATGGACAGGGATCAGGGAAAAGAACAGGGAATCAGCTTGCTGATACCAAAGCAACAGCCAATGTACTGTTCGTATTTTTAAACAGGAACAAGGTTCTCGTGTGTCCCATGAAATCTGCTCCTGTCATGTTGACCCTTTCAGATTCCAAACATGTTGTTCTGCCGGTGGATGATGACTCCGATTTGAACGTTGTGGCATCTTTTGATAGGCGAGGGGAATATATTTATACAGGAAACGCAAAAGGCAAGGTAAGCCTAAAAGCTGGCAAATCAGGCATCTTGTACACTGGCTCATTTAATGTTTACTTGTTTTGTTTCCTTTGAAAATTTTTTTATTCTTGGACTAAGCACAGTTCCTGCCTGCAGCAAATGTAGTCTAATTTTCCTCCATTGCTTAACAATAATTTTTGATCTTTGGATTTAGAGTGATAGAGATTATTTGACCTAGAAAAGCGTGGAAGGACCTTTACTGGATGCTAGTAATGAAGGGCCATTATGAAATTATAAAACTTCAATCAATGTCATGTTATCAACTGGAACACTGCTGATCAAAATGTCTTAATATCTGGTTTTATAAAAGATTGTATAATTCAGGCAAACTTAACTTATAGTACTGAGACTTATTCTTTTTCCTTTTTGTTAACTTCTGACCTTGCCTTTTGGAATGTGTAGGCCCTTTTCTCTGGAATACATTGTAGAAGGTGTTTCTTCTGTGGAATAAGAAGTCAGGTCAGGTGACCTTTAAAGGTTCTTTTCATGCTTAGAGTAGTTCCACTGAGCATCTTGATTTATTTTTATTTTTATTTTTTGACTGGGGCACATGGGCTAGTGTAATTTCATGGCTATTTTAGACAGGCACGTTTTGCTTTTTTTTTTTGTCTTTTTCTGAGATGGAGGCTCACTCTGTTGCCCAGGCTGGAGTGCAGTGTGTGATCTCAGTTCACTGCAACCTCCACCTCCTGGGTTCAAGTGATTCTGCTGCCTCAGCCTCTTGAGTAGCTGGGATTACTCCTGACTTTAAGTGATCTGTCCACCTCAGCCTCCCAAAGTGCTGTGATTACAGGTGTGAGCCACTGCACCCGGCCTTAGAAAGGCATTTTTTTTTTTTTTTTTTTTTGAGATAAGAGTTTCGCTCTTGTTGCCCAGGCTGGAGTGCAATGGCATGATCTCGGCTCACCGCAACCTCTGCCTCCCGGCTTGAAGCGATTCTCAGCCTCAGACTCCCAAGTAGCTGGGATTACAGGCATTCACCACCATGCCTGGCTAATTTTGTATTTTTAGTAGAGTTGGGGTTTCTCCATGTTGATCAGGCTGGTCTTAAACTCCCAACCTCAGGTGATCCGCTTGCCTCGGCCTCCTAAAGTGCTGGGATTATAGGTGTAAGCCACCGCTCCCGACCTAGAAAGGTGATTTTTAAGAAATTGTGATAAAATACACACAGCGTAAATTTTATCATTTCAGCCATATTTAATTGTACAGTTCAGTGGTATTAATGTACATTCACTCTGTTGTGCAGTGATCACCATCCATCTTTAGAAATCTTTCATCTTGTAAAACTGGAATTCTGTACCTATTGAATCATAATTTCCCATTCCCTGCTCTCTGCTAGCCCCTAAAAACACCCTTTGACCTTCTCTCTTTAAGAATTTGACTACTCCAGGTACCTCATAAAAGGGGAATCATATAGTATTTGCCCTTTTGTGACTGGCTTATTTCACTTAGTTTAATGTCCTCAATTTCATCCATGTTGTAGCATGTGTCAGAATTTTCCTCCTTTTCAAGTCTCAATAATACTCCATTTTATGTATATACCACTTTTGTTTATATGGCTTATCTGTCAGTGGATACTTGGGTGGCTTCTGTATTTTGGCTATTGTGAATAATGCTAAACATAATATTTTAAGAATAAATTGGCCAGGCATGGTGGCTCATGCCTGTAATCCCAGCACTTCGGGAGGCCAAGGTAGGCAGATCACCTGAGGTTGGGAGTTTGAGACCAGCCTGACGAACATGGATAAACCCCGTCTCTACTGAAAATACAAAATTAGCCGGGCATGGTGGCACATGCCTGTAATCCCAGATACTCAGGAGGCTGAGGCGGGAGAATCGCTTGAACCCAGGAGGCAGAGGTTGTGGTGAGCTCAGATCGCACCATTGCACTCTAGTCTGGGCAACAAGAGTGAAACTCTGTCTCAAAAAAAAAAAAAAAGAAAAAAAAAATAGATTAAGACCTTGTCTTATTTAAGGAGGCAGAACAGCAATATCAGTTAATCAGGTTAAATATATGGAATAGAGACATTTACATTTTTACCCAGTCTTTATGCAGTATTAGAAACAAGCCAAATCTAATTACTGTTAGTTATCGGAACACTTACTTTTCTCCCCCTCCTTTAAACTTCAGATTTTGGTCCTAAAAACGGATTCTCAGGATCTTGTTGCTTCCTTCAGAGTAACAACTGGAACAAGCAATACCACGGCCATTAAGTCAATTGAGTTTGCCCGGAAGGGGAGGTGAGTGAGATCTTACCTTTTTAGGGACAGTTTTAAGAGTGAGTAGAATGCAGAAATACATGGAAATTTGCAGTTTTCATGTATATTAAACTTCTTTAAAAAATGTACTTAAGGTTTTTAGAAACTTCTCTGGTTTTTGAGTTCATAAAATTTCCTGCAGTAGTTACATCTTCCTTATTTGGAGGTTGTCAGGCAGTTACTTTACAGAAAAATAAGTAAATGGTCAGTGCTTAGAACCAAAATGCCTGGCGTATAGTAAGCACTGGGTATATGATAACTATTATTATCATCAGAACTGATGTCATCAAATTCACATTGTAACTGAATATAGCCTATTTACCCTTTTAATTTTGGATGTTATTCTGATAAGGTTGGTTACCTAGTTAGAAGTCGTAGAATATATCAACAGAAATAGGAAATAGGTTGTCAGTAAGAGGTAATAGTCCTCCTATTTTGTTTAGGAACACCCATACATGACTTAGAGCAGGGGTCCCCAACCCCCGGACCACGGACCAGTATTGGCCTGTTAGGAACCGTGCCGCACAGCTGGAGGTGAACATTACCGCCTGAGCTCTGCCTCCTGTCAGATCAGCAGCAGCATTAGATTCTCACAGGAGCACGGACCCTATTTTGAACTGCACATGTGAGGGATCTAGGTTGTACGCTCCTTATGAGAATCTAATGCCTGATGATCTGAGGTGGAACAGTTTCATCCTGAAACCATAACCCTCCTGCCAGCCTGGTCCGTGGAAAAATTGTCTTCCACAAAACCAGTTACTGGTGCCAAAAACGTTGGAGACAGCTGACTTAGAGGATATTAATGTTCAAAATTCTGTTGAATTAAGAAAAGGTTACAGTCAGTGAAGTCTGTAAGAAAGTGATGAAATAACTAATATTTTATACAGATGTCTAAGATTTTCAATGTCATTACAGTAAAAATGACATTTTAAAATGACATATTTAGTTTATTACCTCATTTAGAAGATTATATGTAAAACAGGCCAGAGGAATGAAGTATTTATATCCATTTCACTGTAAACTTGTGAATTTAGCAAGCTGGTTTCAGTAGAGAGGTCTTGGAACTTAGTTAATATTGACAGTTTGTATATTTTGGGTTTAGGGATACACAGGAAGTATAAAACATACTCCCACTTCAAATTATATTTTGGTTTGGGAGATGACAAGTAGATACATAAATATTCTAGTCTGTTACTTAGATTTTCCCTCAATTCTTCACCAGTTTATTAGTTGTCTTGTAGTACTAAGGAACAGATTTCTGACCTCTGGTGTTGATATTTTTATCCTTCCTGTAGTTGCTTTTTAATTAACACAGCAGATCGAATAATCAGAGTTTATGATGGCAGAGAAATCTTAACATGTGGAAGAGATGGAGAGCCTGAACCTATGCAGAAATTGCAGGATTTGGTGAATAGGTATGTATCACAGCCTAGAAGAATATGTGATCATTCATGACCTGGGCTTGAGTTCCAGCTCTCCTTGGTACTTTCCTTGTCCTTTAGGACCCCATGGAAGAAATGTTGTTTCTCTGGGGATGGGGAATACATCGTGGCAGGTTCTGCACGGCAGCACGCCCTCTACATCTGGGAGAAGAGCATTGGCAACCTGGTGAAAATTCTCCATGGGACGAGAGGAGAACTCCTCTTGGATGTAGCTGTGAGTACATTAGGACATTGCTCTTGTTAGTCACATAATCTAAAAAAATCTGGAATCTGTTCTTAACAATCTATTTTTCTTTCCTTCACTAAAACTTAGTGGCATCCTGTTCGACCCATCATAGCATCCATCTCCAGTGGAGTGGTATCTATCTGGGCACAGAATCAAGTAGTAAGTATTCTATTTTACTTGCTTTGAAACTAGATACCCTTCTTTTTATCAAAGAACCTTATACATAGGAAGCTAAAAATTACCTTATTTATTTTCTTTTGCGTATGATTCTTGCAACCTAAATTACATAGGTTCAGTGCATCTAGTTGCACTTTATTTTGGTGGGAAGGTCTTGGTCCCAAGTTGGTTTTCTGGCTCTTTTCAGGGAGAAGCTCTAGTGAACTTTCTGTTGCTTTTTTCTATTATTTATTTGAGATACATTTTTCTTTTGCTTTTCTTACTTTCAGGTCAGTTTCTGTTTTATATCTTAATTTTACTTTGAACACCTTTAAATTACATTTGTAATCAGTGTACTTACAAGAAAATTTAACATTTTATCTCAAAATTCCTAAAGCAAAGAAGGCAGTGACTCAAAAGAGCTACAGTTAATAACTTAGAACGTTTAAGATAGAAAATACCTAAGCTAGTAAAACTTACAGATACCCGTTTTTTTTCTTATCTGCGAAATTTAATCTAAGAATTGTGAATTCCTTTCATGCTCGATCTTTCATTTTATCATTAATGTGTAGATTACAGATTATTGCTTTCACGTATAGTTAAGTAGTATATTTTGTTGTATAGGAAAACTGGAGTGCATTTGCACCAGACTTCAAAGAATTGGATGAAAATGTAGAATATGAAGAAAGGGAATCAGAGTTTGATATTGAAGATGAAGATAAGAGTGAGCCTGAGCAGACAGGTAATATTTCTCAATTGCGGATAGGATTTCCTAAAGGGAAAATGATTGCTTTACTTAATATTCTTCATTTGTGTTGTAAATTTATTTCAGCACTTCATCTAAAATGTCCCCTTTCCACCCCACTTTTTTTTTTTTGAGACAGAGTTTCGCTCTTGTCGCCCAGGCTGGATGCAATGGTGTGATCTTGGCTGACTGCAACCTCCGCCTCCTGGGTTCAAGCGATTCTCCTGCCTCATCCTCCCGAGTAGCTGGGATTACAGGTGCTTGCCACCATGCCCGGTGAATTTTTTGTATTTTTAGTAGAGACGGAGTTTCACCATGTTGACCAGGCTGGTCTGGAACTCCTGACCTCAGGTGATCCACCTGCCTTGGCCTCCCAAAGTGCTGGCATTACAGACATGAGCCACTGTGCCTGGCCTATGAACCTGGCCTTCTTTTTCCTTTAAGCTTACACAGTCTCCACGGTATTTGGAGAGCCCTAATTTATAAGGTGTTAACTAAGGGCTTATTTGGGTATTCCCAGGGCTCAAGCAGCTCTCTTAACATATCATTGTGTATTTCCTGATTAATTGCAGATGACTGAGGACATACATGCAGCACCTAGCAAAGAACTCACCATGCTAAGAGTGCTCAGCTTTTCCCGTGTATTCTGTCACTCTATCGGGAGAACCCGCTCCCGATGTTTAACGTGGGTTCTTTTCTATTTCCTAAGTGTCTCGGCTGGGTTGAGAAATAAAGGGAAAGAGCACAAAAGAGAGAAATTTAAAGCTGGTTATCCAGGGGAGACATCACATGTCGGCAGGATCCGTGATGTCCCCCGAGCCATAAAACCAGCAAGTTTTTATTAGCAGTTTTCAAAAGGGGAGGGAGTGCATGAATGGGGTGTGGGTCACAGAGATCACATACTTCACAAGGTAATAAAATATCACAAAGCAAACGGAGGCAGGGCGAGATCACAGGACCACCGGATGAGGTGAAATTGAGGTGAAATTAAAATTGCTAATGAAGTTTCCGGCAGGCATTGTCATTGATAACGTCTTATCAGGAAACAGGGTTTGAGAGCAGATAACCTGTCTGACCACAATTTGTTAGGTGGGAATTTTCCTCGTCCTAATAAGCCTGGGAGCGCTATAGGAGACCGGGGCTTATTTCATCCCTTTGGCTTCGACCATAAAAGATGTGGACTGGACGCCTTAAAAGGGGCCGTCTATAGGCCTACCTTCAGGGTGCATTCTCTTTCTCAGGGATGTTCCTTGCTGAGAAAAAGAATTTAGCGATATTTCTCCTATTTGCTCATGAAAGAGGAGAAATATAGCTCTGTTCCATCCGGCTCACCGGTGGCCAGTTCAAAGTTACCGCTCTTGTTACCTGAACATTGCTGTTATCCTGTTCTTTTTTTAAGATGCCCAGATTTCATATTGTTCAAACACACATGCTCTACAAACAATTTGTGCAGTTGATACAATCACAGGGTCCTGAGGCGACATTCATCCTCCTCAGCTTACAAAGAAGATGACGGGATTTAGAGATTGAAGTAAAGACAGGTATAGGAAATCACAAGGATATTCATTGGGGAAGTGATAAGTGTCCATGAAATCTTCACAATTTATGTTCAGAGATTACAGTAAAGACAGGTGTAAGAAATTATAGAAGTATTAATTTGGGGAACTAATAAATGTCCATGAAATCTTCACAATTTATGTTCTTCTGCCTCGGCTTCAGCCAGTCCCTCCGTTCAGGGTCCCTGACTTCCAACAACATCACTCCTTTGTCAGTAAGAGACCGGTCAAGAGCCTGGGCTCTGAAGTCAGACTGCCTTGGGCAAAATACTACTTAAACTGAATTTCCTCATCTGTAAAATAGGGATAATAATAGTACCTGCTTTTTAGGGTCGTGGGGAGTAAGTGAAATAATTTATGTAAAGCACTTAGTATATGCCTAGGCCATAATAAGCACTAAGATGTTAATTTCCATTACGATTATGACTGATTTTATCTCTTCTGAATTTCTAGATAGGAGCTCCTTAAGAATAAAGATTTGACGTTTTATCCCCATGGTGTCTAACACAGGGCTTTATAAAATAGTAAGGTTTGTGTGGGTGAATGCTTAGGATGCTCAATTGGCACTGCCAGTGAGTAATTAATGCCACAGATTATTGACTCCTGAGACACTTGATGGTGCCAGGAATCAGGGGATTGGGAATGAGGTTGGTTCTCTAGTTTGAAAGTGCTGGTCCTCACTTTTGTGATATTAGATAACTTGCATGCCTAATGTGTTTTAGGAGGACCTCCAGGGAAGCAGAATGTTCTAGATTCTAGGGTTACCTTCTGTCAAACTTTCCCAGATTTCCACATAAATTGTTCCTCCTTCCCATATCCTGAGCACATTACACATACCATTACTGTATTAAATGGAAACTGTCTATCTGTCTTCCCAGTTAGACTCTGGACCTTTTACTGAAGAGCTGTTCCCAACTGTTTCTGGGTCATTGCACTATTTTCAGTGCCTAGCATAGGGTGGAAATTCAGCACATATTTGTTAAATGATTAAGTGAAGTGAACTATTTGGTTTTCCTCCTTTCTCTGGAATTTCAGCTTATGAAAACCTTGAAGCTGCAAATAAAAAGCAGTTTTTCACTTCTCAAACATCTCCTGTGTTTCTGTCCTGTCAGGGGCTGATGCTGCGGAAGATGAGGAAGTGGATGTCACCAGTGTGGACCCTATCGCTGCCTTCTGTAGCAGGTGAGCCGGCCCGAAAGGCTGGGCACCTTGGCTACTGCTGCTCCTGGTCTCTGGGGGAGCACTCCACAGTTCCCCGGGCTATCCCTTCAGTCCCGTCTGCTTATTAGCTAAAAGAGATCACTCGTTTGGTGTACAAGAAATCCAATGTAGCCTTTCTTCTCTAGTCCTATTTTCCCTTCACTTCTCCCTGATAGAGAATTTTAAGGAACCACAATAATTTATTTATCCTTTTTATCTTTATCACCAATTTTATCAATTACATTGTCTGATTCTCTTTTATTCATCTTGGCTTTCTTAAAGTTCTAGATCCATACCTGTTGCTTATGCTTAATATAGGTGATAGAGGAAGGGCTCATGGTTTAAGCAACTATCTCCTCTTTTTTCCAATCCCTTGTCTGATCCTGCTCCAAATAGTGATGAAGAGCTGGAAGATTCAAAGGCTCTATTGTATTTACCCATTGCCCCTGAGGTAGAAGACCCAGAAGAAAATCCTTATGGCCCCCCACCGGATGCAGTCCAAACCTCCTTGATGGATGAAGGGGCTAGTTCAGAGAAGAAGAGGCAGTCCTCAGCAGATGGGTCCCAGCCACCTAAGAAGAAGCCCAAAACAACCAATATAGAACTTCAAGGAGTACCAAATGATGGTAAGAGCTGCATCTTCTCCCTCTGGCCTGACAGATGCCGCTCTCTGCTCCCCAGCTCAATCTGGTAATTTCCTGTTTCAGCGATTTTACCTTAGAGGAATTTTCCCATGAGTCTATTTTATAGTGCTTTACAACTTTATAATGATTGCATCTGTGTTCACTTCTCTCTTAAAATGGAGAAATTCTGCCCTTCAGTACTTTGCCTAAAATGCTGCACTTGAATTCTTCTGACAGCCGGCTCAGAGTTTATTATACCATTCTTCTTTCAAATTTTTCCCCATAGAGTGGTTTTATTAGATATAAAGTACTAGTTAGACTTGGACAATCATTTCATCCTTCCTGCCACCTTTTATAGTCTGACTTGGGAATCCTTTATTATCATGTCTTGGGATAGGTAGGGGTGGATGGGGGTATGCGTTTACTATTGAGCATCCTCCTTCCTCTTCTTTTTTTTTTTTTTTTTTTTTTTTTAGAGACAGGGTCTTGCTCTGTTGCCCAGGCTGCAGTGCAGTGGCGTGATCTTGGTTCACTGAAACCTCCGCCTCCCAGGTTCAATCAATTCTTCTGCCTCAGCCTTCCGAGTAGCTGGGACTATAGGCATGCACCACTATGCCTGGCTAATTTTCGTATTTTTAGTAGAGATGGGGTTTTGCCATTTTGGCCAGGCTTGTCTCAAACTTCGGACCTCAAGTGATCCGCCCGCCTCGGCCTCCCAAAGTGCTAGGATTACAGGTGTGAACCACCACACCCGGCCCTTCCTCTTCTCTTTTAGCTAACTGCAGATCACATTTTGCAACTACATATTTTCCTGATGTTATTGATTTCTGTGTCTACTCTGTTTCAGACACTCTTTGGTATATATACCATTGCTGACTTTTACATCAACCCTGCAAGTTGTTTTACCTGCTTTTTAAAGGAGAAAATTTAGGCTGAGGTTACGTGTAAGAGGTTCTGTAACTTGCCTAAAGTTTCACAGGAAGTGGTGGAGTCAGGATTCTCATTCTAGTCTCTCTAATTCCAAAGCCCATTCTCTTTCTGCTCTCACACGCCTCTCTGTGTATGTGTGTGTGCGTGTATGTGTGTTCCTTCTTCTGGCTTGGTTTGATAGTATCAGTGCATCTTTCAGCTACTTGTTCAATTTAGAGTTACCGTGACTTGGCATGAACATGTAAGCCAGGGGTGTCCAATCTGTTGACTTCCCTGGGCCACATTGGAAGAATAATTGTCTTGGGCCACATATAAAATATACTAACAGTAATGATAGCTGATGAGATTTTAAAAATTGCAAAAAAACTCATGATGTTTTAAGAAAATTTATGAATTTGCGTTGGGCTACGTTCAAAGCTGTCCTGGGCCGCAGGTAGCCTGTGGGCCACAGGTTGCACAAACTTGATATAAGCCATGTGTGCCTTTTGACCAAGCAGCTATCTCTCATTTAATGGCCACTGTTTTGTAGTCATACAAATAAGACAGACTTTTCTCTTTATAATTATTAATTGATCCGGGACGCAAAGCAACATTCTTTGCTCAACAAAGTTGTGGTTGGGGTGATGGGACTGGTGTCATGTGGATTCCTTTCCATGCCTGTCTGTCCTACAGAAGTCCATCCACTACTGGGTGTGAAGGGGGATGGCAAATCCAAGAAGAAGCAAGCAGGCCGGCCTAAAGGATCAAAAGGTAAAGAGAAAGATTCTCCATTTAAACCGAAACTCTACAAAGGGGACAGAGGTTTACCTCTGGAAGGATCAGCGAAGGGTAAAGTGCAGGCGGAACTCAGCCAGCCCTTGACAGGTAAGGACACATTGGGAGCACTGTCTGGCTTGCTTCGTGGCCTTGCTTTGTATAGCCCTTGACTATATTTAACTGCAACATTTTTCCCCCTCCCTTCCTACCTTTTTCCCAGCAGCAGATAATCTCTAATTTTAAGCTGCTGCTAAGGGCAGGCTAAACCGGTTTTAATTCAGTGGCTCCTAACCTTGGGTCTGTAAATAGTTTTCAAGAAGTGTACATTCCCCTGATGTTATATGCAAAATATTATGTGAATATTTTTCTGGGGAAGATGTCCATAGCTTTCATCAGATTCCTGTAGGAATTCATGACCCAAAAAAGGGTAAGAACCTCTGGCTTAATTCATTTCTTCATCCCTATTTGCTCTTAGGTTTTTTGTTTGTTTTGTCTCAAATAAAAGAGCCAGACAAGTAGCCAGAAATACAAGCTTGTTTTATATAGTCTTTGACTGGTTCACTGTAGCATCTTTTCTCTCCCTCTTCAGATTGTTCAAATCCCACAGGTAGTGCTTTCTCTCTCTTAGTAGTCCAGAAGCAATAATGAAATTGTTAGTAGTACCATCATGTTAAGGAAGAAGATGGGGTTTGTTTTGGTTTTTAATTTTTTTCCAGTATCTGAAAACAGGAGGAAGTGACCAAAAAGACAGAAACTACAGTATCTGAAAACAGGAGGAAATGACCAAAAAGACAGAAACTACAGTATCTGTGTAGCATCTTAACACCTAAGCCTTTTGATACATAATATTTGAGTTTTCTCACTTTTATATTACTGAGGGATTTTTATTGGGGGACAGTAAACAATTTCTGTTTCTTACCAAACATTTGTGAGCCTAGGCTAATTGGTCTCTTGTTTAGAAAATGTTAATCAAATTAGAATCCATTTCTGTGTAAACATTGGGCTTTGGAATTTTTTTTTTTTTTTTTTTTGCTTTATATAGAAGCACTGCTTTAGTTAATACAGTATTCTCAATTTTTTTGTGGCTAGTTGGTAGACTCAAAGGTGGATTGATAACGTGTCAGTGGTTGTGTTCAGGCTCCCCCTGACTTTAAAATTTTAATCTAAATGTGTTCAAATGTGATAAGGACTAGAGTGCAAAACAGAATTCTTTGTTTAATTTATAACTTACATGATTTAATCGTTGTCTGTAAACATGAATTCTCTTACAGAGAAGCTGAAATAGACTGTTATTCATCATTTTGAGTATTCTACCTCAAGTTTACTAGATTTTAGACTTTAGTTTTTGATAGCCCAACACCATACCACTGAGTACCAATATTTTTTTTCCGACAATATTTATGGTGGTGCACTGATGGTTACCACCTCCACATTCAACCCACCTAAGGCTGTGTTTGTGTATATATACATGTAATGCTGTGTGTGTGTATTTTTTTTTTTGAGACGGAGTTTCACTCTTGGCCCCAGGCTGAATTGCAGTGGTGCGATCTCAGCTCACTGCAACCTCTGCCTCCGGGTTCAAGTGATTCTCTTGCCTCAGCTTCCTGAGTAGCTGGGATTACAGGTGTGTGCCACTATGCTCGGCTGATTTTGTATTTTTTTTTAGTAGAGATGGGGTTTCACTATGTTGGTCAGGCTGATCTTGAACTCCTGACCTCAAGTGATCCACCCACCTCGGCCTCCCAGAGTATTGCGATTACAGGCGTGAGCCATCACTCCCGGCATGTTTGTATATATTGTAAAGTAGCCTGAAGCAGTCGTGTGGGCATTGCCAACAAAGATTGCAGACTGACTAGATGTAAGTAAAAACAGTCCTTCCAAGCCCACTTCTTGCACACACTGATGCCACTACAGAAGAAACGCAATTTAAAGTTTAAATAGATTTCCCTGGCCCGGAGAGCTAAAATGTTTTAAGGGTGATTTAAAATGTGGCCAAACATAATTAGTTAAAACACTTTAGGACAGTCTTCTAGCTTCTTAAAACCTGTCTATCCCTAATCATGTGCTTTTCAGAAGGAAATGTATGGTAAATAAGGCTCACACCTGTAATTCTAGCAGTTTGGGAGGTTGAGGCGGGAGGATTTCTTGAGCCCAGGAGTTCAAGACTAGCCTGGGCAACATGGTGAGACCCCATCTATGTAAAAGGCAACCAAACAAACAAGAAAAAACCTTGAGCTGGGTGCAGTGGCTCATGCCTGTAATGCCAGCACTTTGAGAGGCCAAGACAGGAGGATTGCTTGAGCCCAGGAGTTTGAGACCCGCCTGGGAACAAAATAATAAAAAAATTAGCCAGGCGTGGTGGTGTACACCTGTGGCCCACTTAGTAACATAGGAAGCTGAGGCAGGAGGATCGCTTGAGCCCAAGAGTTTGATATTGCAGTGAGCTGTGATCACGTCGCCGCACTCCAGCCTGGGCAACAGAGGGAGACCCTGTCTCAAACAAAAATAAAATCAGCCAGGTGCAATGACTCGTGCCTGTAATCCCAGCACTTTGGGAGGCTGAGGCGGTCAGAATGCTTGAGCCCAGGAATTCCAGACAAGCCTGGGCAACATAGTGAGACCCTGTCTCTACAAAAGAAAAAAATTAAAAAACAACCCAAAAACCTCAAAGGGGCATTGAGGTATAGTTCCAAGACTTCCACAGAAGGATTACGTCTGCCTTTATTGACCAGCTGCAGTGTGGTTTGGATCTTTGTGAAGGCTGAAAATTTTGGGGAGAGTGAAATTTGATATCACAGATCATTTCATTAAAAGTCTGTTTTAGGGCAACTTACTATGTTTTTATATGGGATTGTTTGGGTGCGGGAAGGACTTCACCCAGTAACGTGGTCGTCTTGGAGGGCCCTGAGCAGGCTGAGTTAGATTGGTACCTGCTGCTGATTTGCATGTGGCCTATCACGACCACCGAGGGAAACTCTGGCATGTGGAGCTCATATTCTTGCATACCTTGGAGATTTTCAGTAAAAGCCACTATATAGTCATTGTAGATTTCCCACCAGGTATTAAGAAAGGAAATCTGATCCAAAACTTCTGAGGCCAAACCATCTTCAAAAATCACTCCAGTTTGATGGTTGTATGTGTAGATTCAAGGTTTTGGCCCCCTGCCCCATGGACAACTTCTGCATTTGAGCCAAATCATTCGAAGGCAAGATTATAGTCGTAGGCTGTGTTACTACCCAAGTTAGATGAATGACAACTGTTTGTTAATATCTGTAGTTGACCAGTTATTGTAGAAACTGTTCCTTAAACTGATTAGCCCTAACAAAGCTACCATAGTCTGTTGTCTGTTTTAACAGGAGAATATGCATTTCAAGGGAAAATTGGCAGACAGACCACTCTAGAGATAATCTGGCCATCTGGAATCTGGGGCTATAGAAAATTCTTTCCTGTCAAATAGCTTGTCAGTGTTGGCTAGCATTAGAGGGCCCACATTCATGCGAACATTTTTCTGTGTGAGTGAGGACCCAAAGTGAAGCTTGGTGAGGGTAACCCTGAGCTTGGGACTTTTTGGAAGGACCAGGCTAACCTAGTCTGCACTATCTATCAAATGCTTCTTAGTTACTTTAAATACTCTCCAGAGGACAGTCCTGAGACCAGAAACTTGAGATGTGAGCAGAATCACCAGTTTCCTAGTTGTCTGTGATTGCTCAGGGATTGCCCAAGAACTAGGGCTCCTTGGCAGTAAACATCAGTAGTAAAGTGGGACAAAGGTGTGGTCGGTTACATACATGTTCT
Organism: Mandrillus leucophaeus; assembly: GCF_000951045.1. NCBI lineage: Eukaryota > Metazoa > Chordata > Mammalia > Primates > Cercopithecidae > Mandrillus > Mandrillus leucophaeus. Next base: position 1,118,737 of record NW_012104031.1, read on the forward strand.
AAAGGCCTCATGGGATGGTAGACTTGAAGGGGTTGGTGCACACCTGGGTCTGTTGGAGATGGCAAGGGCCAAAGTGAGCAGAGGTGACACTTCTGGGAGTGGACAGGCACCATGCAGATTTCCCTGTCTTGGGCTGCGCTACACCACTGCCCTGGTGCCAGCCCATCACCCCAGGGCTCTGAACCACCTCCAAGTCACTTACTGAATCTGGATTTTTTTTTTTTAATGCTTGGTAGTTTTGTTTTCCTTTTTTCTCTTTTTCCTCTTTTTCTCTCCCCTCCCTCCTTTCCTTCTTTTTCTTCCTTTCCTTGTGAAGACTAATTTATGAATTAGTCTAGAATCGGGGTAGTCTTTCTCACTCTATGGGATGTTATTAGCTAACCAAAGTAGGGTTTGAAATCTTGATTCAGTGTTCTTTTAGGCCGACCTTGATTGGGCTGCTACTGGAAAGTACCAATAATAGCTGGTCATTTTGAGCTGAATTTTCCTACCTATTACATTCCTGGAGATTTCCTTTATGTTGCAGCTAAATAATATGTTTCCTTGGGGGCAGTTGCTGCGTCAGGTCTTTAAATTGGCTGGAGTCTTCTGTATTGCTATTTCTGTGTATCTTATCTTGCTCATAGTACTGCTTGCTCTGGTTTTGATTTGTTGCCTGATGCCTCAACAAGCTTTTGTTTTGTTTGGTTTTTATTTATTTATTTTGTGTATTCAGAAGAACAAGGATGGTATGGAAACATGAGCTGCCCTCAGCTAACCAGTGTAAGGCAGCTCATTAGTCATCCTGAGTGCCCATTACTAATGCTGTTGATTAGTGATCAAACCACTTTCTCCTATTATGATTTAGGTTTGTTTAAAATGGCAATGTTGTATTCATTTTTAAACGATTACAACTAAATTGGTCAGGGTACCTGTGGGAATAGTTGTTAAAAATTGCCTTAAAGTGGTTAAGACATGATATTGAGTCTTGTGGAGTGGATTTTTCTATCTCAGGAGGTTTTTTAAAGATCAGTGCGGCCGGGTGCAGTGGCTCACGCTTGTAATCCCAGCACTTTGGGAGGCTGAGGTGGGCGGATCACTTGAGGACAAGAGTTCAAGACCAGCCTGGCCAACATGGTGAAACCCCATCTCTACTAAAAATACAAAACAATTAGCCAGGCATGGTGGTGGGCGCCTATAATCCCAGCTACTCAGGAGGCTGAGGCAGGAGAATCGTTGGAACCCAGGAGGTGGAGGTTGCAGTGAGCCAAGATCACGCCATTGCAATCCAGCCTGGGCAACAAGAGTGAAACTCTGTCTTAAAAAAAAAAAAACAATGCAAGGAATTCATTGTGATTTATGTTGAGAGAGATCTGAAAAACTGGTGCTAAGTAAGCTTTTAATCTGACTGAACTATGAAAAGTTTAAATTTGATTTTTAACAGCATAACATTCAGTAGAAAGTTTGTATCTCATTGTAACTTCAGTATGTTCTCAGGCACATGTGAATATATTTTTATTGCCAGTTTTTATTTGTGCAGGAACTTTAAAAATCAAAGTTATATAAATGGGTACTTTTGTTTCATAATTTGAGCAATTATTTTTTAACCATTTTACCTTCAGGTGCTCTCTGCCATTCCAAATGACACCTGGGAGGATTTTTTTCACCTTCTTGTCTTTTTACACTTCCTAGTTAATATTTCACAGCAGCTCATTTAAGGATGTCTCTCAGAGGTTGAGCAGCTTCTTGGAATAATCAGGGAAGTGTTCATTTCATTTTACTATTCAGGATATTTATCAATCGTTGGTGTGTAGCAATGTGGACAGTAGCTCTCATGAACATTTCACTGTATTTGGGATTCTAAGGTGATAAGAATGTCACTTAAGGAACTGTGGTGCTGGGAGAAGGGTTTCCTGTTCACTTGTTAATCATTTAGTGACTAATCAATCTTTAAATATATGAAGGGTTGAAAGGTGTGGTACCCTAAAATTTCTCCTCTACTTACTGCACTTTTTGGAATGTTAAACATTATTTGTTAGCACCTTAGAGCATGGTTAGCAGCTTAGAAAAAATGTAGAACTCTGATCATTTTGCTTTTCCCCCCACCCTTTGGGACAGTACTGAGGAAAGTATTGGGGTGGGGGGTTTTGGATTTGGATTGTTTTGTTCAATAAAGAGTAATTGGGAGTTGGAGTTGGTTATGACTTTTCTTAAAAAGGGGAAATTTCTTGGTCCATGTGTGCTTGTAATGCATCATCCAGCATTCAATATTTCTGTTCTTACAAGTAACTGGTCTAAATTGAAGCTAAAAGAAATCTTTTTGTGTCTAATCTCTTTAGCAGGAGGAGCAATCTCAGAACTGTTATGAAGACCTTTGAAGTTCTTCATTCTTTCCCACTTTGCCATCATGTGGCCTCTGGACACTGTGGTCAGTCATTTGAAAATTGACTTTAATTTAAAACAAAGGCGTGTGCCTCCCACCCAGGAGGTGGGAGGGTGAATTTTATGTTTAAATGAAGAAGTGAATTATGGAAGAAGAGTATACGACCTTCCCTTCCCTTTCAAGCATAAGTCCAAATAGACTCTCAGGAATGAAGATTTGTGAAGACATCAGATAGGAATTTTGACTCATTTAAACTTTGATGCCTAGTTATGTTGCTGGAGAAAAAATACCTGTGTTTTGCTCATCTAACTTTATTGTACCCAGCGTCATTTTGACCTGTCATTTCCTATCTCCCATTTGCCTTCTGTCCTCAATGCATGTCCTCGAGTGACTTCTTATCTGAAATTTTGCTACTGGTATCCTAGGAAAACTTTTGTTGCATACTCTCATTTTAAACTTCTCCTCTCCCCTAATACCTCCTATATTTCCATATTGTGTGCAAAGGATGGGCAGAAAAGAAAGTGCTTGAAAGATTTCAAATTTTCAGAAAGGGAACAATGAAGGCCCTCTCTTCCTCCCATACCACATTTTGCCCAAGAAGCCGGGCTGTAACAATTCAGGGTTTTCCCTTGTTTTCCTCTCATTGCATGTTTCCCTCCAATCTTGGTTCATTGTCATTAATCATGGTTTTTGAAGATAGCTAGTTTTATCCATCTCCAGCAATGAATCATCAGTAGTTTATATTGCTTTACCTGTGCTGGCTTCCAGAGATGGAAACAAACCCAGGTGTCTCTCAACAAGCTACTTTTTTACTGGGTTGGGGGAATCTATGCAAGGAGTAAAGTAAAACCATCCGAATCAAAGCAGCAAACCACATAGTTCAAATCAAAGATCAAGGTGAATTTTTTGTATCACTGCCTGTGGAAATCTAGCCTCATCAGTCATTGCGTTTTTCCCTTCCTGTACCTGTGCTCCTTTTTCTTACTGTGTTTTCAGTCACTTCCTTTCTGTGAAAGGTTGCTTAGCTTTTTTTTTTTTTTTTTTTTTTGACATTTGTTGTTCTTTATATAAAAATAGCAGATTGGATAGATGTGTACATTTGATGTTTGAAATTCTCTGAAAATC
>NW_012104031.1:1126288-1129440 GCF_000951045.1 Mandrillus leucophaeus
AGTTGGAGACAAGCGTTGACAACATGGTGAAACCCCGTATCTACAAAAAATAGAAAAATTAGCCAGGTGTGGTAGCCTGCACCTGTAATCCCAGCACTTTGAGAGGCCAAGATGGAAGGATCACCTGAGGTCAGGAGTTCGAGACCAGCCTGGCCAACAGAGATGAGTGAAACCCCGTCTCTACTAAAAATACAAAAATCAGCTGGGCGTGGTGGCGGGCACCTGTAATCCCAGCTACTCGGGAGGCTGAGGCAGGAGAATTGCTTGAATCCAGGAGGCGGAGGTTGCAGTGAGCCGAGATTGCACCACTGCATTCTAGCCTGGGTGACAGAGCAAGACTCCATCTCAAAAAAAAAAAAAAAAAAAAAATTCTGTAGTTTTGTACAAGATGAGACTTAGCCTTGGGTACTTCTTGCTGAAGCTTTAATGCTTTGTAAATAAAATCGGATGTTTATTAAAGAACAGGTGTAGATGTTTATTTGTAAACACTGCTCACTTCTGGAACTTTCTGGCCACTTTGCTTTAGTACAAAGGAAAATGTGGTTTCCTTTGTTGATACTAGATCTTTCGGTGTGGAAAGATAGATCTGGATGGGGTAGGGAGTGGACAGGTAGCCTAGATTTCTGCCTCTAGATGAGATTATAAATAAATGATGCAAGCAGAAAAGTTGTTGATCAAAAAGATCATCTAGTAATGATCTGTCTTCCAATTACTTAACTCAGTATAGTTTTGTAATTACTCTGAAGAGGCCGTAGGACTAGGCATTCTGGAGGTTACAAAAATGCATGCTAGGAAGTTCCTGCCTTCCAAGGATCTTTCTTCAAGTCTACGTAAGTACGGTTAAATTCTTATTAACCTTTTTTTTTTTTTTTTGGAGTGAAGTAGCTCTAAAATTAAATGCTCATTGTTTCCTAAAGATGTTTCACAAAGTCTATGTAAGTCTTTGATTTTAATGTCAAATTTGAGGGTCTACTTATTAATCTTTTATGTGATTGAGAACTCCATCTTTGACATCATAGCTGTTTCATAGCAACCTTGACCTAAGTGAATGATGAGCGCTGTTCTGTAGGGTAAAGGGAGTAGGCCAAGAGTCAGGGAGCATCATGCATCTTCTCACTCAAAATATATCTTCGGTATCCTTGGGAAGGAAGAGTGCCTAAAAAGGGGAGAGGAGCTGCCTTTAACATAACGTTAAACATTCTGATTTGAAATGGTCATCTTGGCCCTTGTCTTTATGAACTTCCATTTCTATTTAAAATTCCTTACACATTGAACAGTGTTTCACACTTTACAAAGTGTTCTCATGTACAGTATATCATTCGATGCTCTAAGTGACCTTCCTCAGATAGGCAAGGAGGTCTGAAGTTACAAAGGAAGAAACAGAAATTCAGGAAGGGTAAGTTACTTGCCTCCCAGTCCAGAGTTCTTAATCCTTTTTATAGGAGGTTTAGGAGCTTTGAAATAATTCAAGTTAATCTTCCTTTTTTTAGACTTTAGTATTTGTTTTTATTTGGTGATATTTAACTGGGGCTTTTGAAACCCTTAATTTAGATCCTGGTTTATAGAGGGTAAGGGTAAGGGTGAGGAAGAGCATAACTTCACTATGCATTTGAGGTAATTTGGAAATTTACTTCAGTTTCTGAAGTCTTTTCTTCTTTGTCTTCCCAAGAGGTGGATTTAAAGTCATTAAAAGAACACGAAAACGGCCAGTGCGGTGGCTCACGCCTGTAATCCCAGCACTTTGGGGGGCTGAGGTGGGTGAATTGCTTGAGCTCAGGAGTTGGAGACAAGCGTTGACAACATGGTGAAACCCCGTATCTACAAAAAATAGAAAAATTAGCCAGGTGTGGTAGCCTGCACCTGTAATCCCAGCTACCTAGGAGGCTGAGGTGGCAGGATCACTTGAGCCTAGGAGGTTGAGGCTGCTGTGAGCTATGATCATGTCACTGCACTCCAGCCTGGGTTGACAGAGTGAGGCCCTGTCTCAAAAAAAAAAAAAAAAAAAAGCAATGAAAAGAATGAAGACTGGTAAGGTGGTTATTTTATTAACAACGATAGATAGTAAAGCAACACCATTATGTTTTTTTCCTGCCTTGTGGCCTCACCTGTTTATAAGGACTGGACTTTTATTTATTAAGTTGTGTTGTTTTATTGACAATACATGCATCGTATCTTTTGACTTTGAAGGATATCTCATGTCAAAGGAATCAAGTTATGATTTGTAGAGGATTCAGCTGGGATAGCTTGTGGGTGCTGGCTAAGGGTGGCAAAATGCCTGCTGAGACATGAAGATTTTGGCCACTAGTTTTGCCCTTGGGAGCCTGGGGTTGGCCTTCTACCTGCCTTTGGTGGTGACTACACCTAAAACACTGGCCATCCCTGAGAAGCTGCAGGAAGCTGTGGGGAAAGTTATCATCAGTGCTACAACCTGTACGGTCACCTGTGGCCTTGGCTATAAGGAGGAGACCGTCTGTGAGGTGGGCCCTGATGGAGTGAGAAGGAAATGTCAGACTCAGCGCTTGGAATGTCTAACCAACTGGATCTGTGGGATGCTCCATTTCACCATTCTCATTGGCAAGGAATTTGAGCTTAGCTGTCTGAGTTCAGACGTCCTGGAGATTGGACAGGAAGCTTTCCGGTTCACCTGGAGACTTGCTCGAGGTATCATCTCCACTGACGACGAGGTCTTCAAACCCTTCCGAGCCAACTCTCACTTTGTGAAGTTTAAATATGCTCAGGAGTATGACTCTGGGACATACCGATGTGATGTGCAGCTGTTAAAAAACTTGAGACTTGTCAAGAGGCTCTATTTTGGGCTGAGGGTTCTTCCTCCTAACTTGGTGAACCTGAATTTCCATCAGTCACTTACTGAAGATCAGAAGTTAGTAGATGAGGGATTGGAAGTTAATCTGGACAGCTACTCCAAGCCTCACCACCCAAAGTGGAAAAAGAAGGTGGCGTCAGCCTTGGGGATAGGAATTGCCAGTGGAGTGGTTGGTGGTGTGTTGGTGAGGATTGTCCTCTGTGTGCTGAGGGGGGGCCTGCAGCAGTGATAGCCTCAAGAACTTGACAGCCTTGCTCCTGAAGATCTGGCTGCCCAGGAAGCCAAGCTAACTTTTTAGGGGAGTGTTCTGGCTGCTGGTAGTGGATCA
>NW_012104031.1:1131175-1132418 GCF_000951045.1 Mandrillus leucophaeus
GTTTTTAGCTGACTGGAAGTGCTTAACCTGGATTGTCTTTTTTTATCAGTATTTTAAAAGGAGAATTTAAATACTGTGCTTACTGTGAAATATATCAGTTGGTGAGCCGGGCGCGGTAGGTCACGCCTGTAATCCCAGCACTTTGGGAGGCTGAGGCGGGTGGATCACCTGAGGTCAGGAGTTCGAGACCAGCCTGGCCAACATGGTGAAAGCCTGTATCTATTAAAAGACAAAAATTACCTGGGTGTGGTGGCGCATACCTATAATCCCAGCTACACCGGAGGCTGAGTCAGGAGAATCACTTGAACCTGGGAGGCAGAGGTTGCAGTGAGTGGAGATCGCACCAGTGCCCTCTAGCTGGGATGACAGAATGAGACTCCATCTCAAAAAAAAAAAAAAAAAAAAAGAATCTGATATATCAGTTGGTGGATGCTCCTATAGGTAGCCAAACACATTGATTACCTTTTAGATTTTAGGATAGAAATCAAAGTAGAGCACGTCAGTAAGAGCCTCTTTGTCTCACTCCATCATTTGGAACCAGTATATTCAGTAGTCGAAGAAAGAGCTCTCCCTGAGTCAGTTGCAAAATGTCTATATTTTTAGATGCCGCTACTTTTTTCTTACTCGTTTTGAGACTGTCATGAGTTAGACCAGTGGTTGAGATGAGTAGGTGGCTCACTAGACATGTTTTTGTTTTGCAGACGTTATATCCATTCCAGTCCTCTGCACTATACACTGCAGCAGTGTGCAAAGTATGGGACTTAGAGGGTTTCTGCCATATTTCCATGTGTGAAGTAGCTTGGTTTCCTCTGCCTGTGCATCTGGATGTTTGTGCTATGTCCACTTCCTAAACTGGCTACGGAGAAAATCATCTTCAGCCCTGTCAGATTGTCTCTGGCGGTAGCTCCTAATAATTATTTATGTTTTGGAATTTTTTTTTCAACTTTTAAAACCTTCTATCCATTTCAATTTGAATTATTTGATTTGTACAATATATGTATATTCTCTTCCTTTTTGTCATCCCTGCCATGCCACCCCCAAAATTTTGTTTTTAAAAATATTCTGGGCTGGGCGTGGTGGCTCACACCTGTAATCCCAGCACTTGGGGAGGCCGAGGCTGTTGGATCATCTGAGGTCAGGTGTTTGAGACCAGCCTGGCCAACATGGTGAAACCCCGTCTCTACTAAAAATACAAAAATCAGCTGGGCGTGGTGGCGGGCACCTGTAATCCCAGCTACTCGGG
>NW_012104031.1:1135073-1169869 GCF_000951045.1 Mandrillus leucophaeus
TCCATCAGTCACTTACTGAAGATCAGAAGTTAGTAGATGAGGGATTGGAAGTTAATCTGGACAGCTACTCCAAGCCTCACCACCCAAAGTGGAAAAAGAAGGTGGCGTCAGCCTTGGGGATAGGAATTGCCAGTGGAGTGGTTGGTGGTGTGTTGGTGAGGATTGTCCTCTGTGTGCTGAGGGGGGGCCTGCAGCAGTGATAGCCTCAAGAACTTGACAGCCTTGCTCCTGAAGATCTGGCTGCCCAGGAAGCCAAGCTAACTTTTTAGGGGAGTGTTCTGGCTGCTGGTAGTGGATCAACTTAGAGGGAAGGCTCCCATAGCCAAAAGAATGAGTGGAAGAAATGGAGGGGACAACCTCCTGGGAGCTATGGGCAGTAATCTAACTTCCTTATGTCCCATGGATCTCTTCCTGATCTTCCCTGCCCATTGGATACCCAGGAAACTGCAAGCATTGCCTGTGTTCCTGGGAAGAGTTCTAAGAAGCTTGCATTCATTTTCTACCCTTTATAACCTGGATGCCTCCCCGCCTCCATTTCCCCTCTTCTGAGCTGTGTATTCATGTAGAGGGATGTATTTAGATTTTCTAATGAACATTTTTTTCTTCAATAAAAGTAATTCACGGTAGCTGTATGGAGACCTAACTTTTTCTTTTCTGCTCTTTAGTTTCTTGTATTTGTTTAAATTGTCCCATAATCAGTCTGGCTTCATTTTCCTCAGGTTTCTTAGAATAGACATTAAACAAATTGTCTGCTTTTGGGGGCAGGGGGTGCAGTGCTTAAGCCTATGACAGGGGTTGTTAGTAATGACATCCGGCTCAGGTGTGTAACAGTCACTGAATATTAACAAATTGCCTGTTCTGCCCAGGTAAATCCCCTGTTTGGTATTAAATTGAATTTCTTGGCAAAACACTAGATTCTTCACCTGGTGGGTTTCCCCTTATTCAGACAGCACCTTGGCTTGCCTCCGCTCCAGTCCTTTTACAAGCCCTGAAGCTTGTATTCCTGGGAAGGTCAAGTATTGGTTTCTTACAGCAGCCAAGGCCCCCAAGGGAGGATTAGTACTTTGATTCCTCCATAGGAAATCCAGTCTTAAGACTCCAAGGCCATTTGGACCATGTCTGAGATAATTGGCTTGTGGAACCATCAGGGAAAGGCTCTTGGCCACCAGCTGAGCTACTTCTTTTTTCTTCCTCTCACTTTTCTCTGGCTATAGGAGGTAGCAGAAACCAAAGACCAGTGATTCTCTAGACATGTGTCAGAATCATCTGGATGATCTTGTGAAAATAAAGTTTCTTGAGCTCTAATCCAGACATTGCTAACTCAGTTTAAATTATGGTCAGAGGATCTCTATTATTTCTTTTACTTTTAACTTGTAAAAATTTCAAACCCATAGAAAAGCTGAAAGAAATGTTTGGTGACCATCCATAGACCTTTTACCAAAATTCACCAGGTAGTAACATTTTGTCACAATTATCTTTCTCAATATAGATTGATTTTGCTAAACCATTTGAAAGCTAGTCACTGACATTGCAACTCTTTACTCTTAAACCATGTACGCATCTCCTAATAAGGATGTTCTCCTCTGTAACCACAGTATCTTTATCACACTAAGAAAATTAATTTCTGGCCGGGCATGGGGTGGCTCACGCCTGTAATCCCAGCACTTTGGGAGGCCGAGGCAGGCAGATCACGAGGTCAGAAGATCGAGACCATTCTGTCTTACACAGTGAAATCCTGTCTCTACTAAAAGTACAAAAATTTAGCTGGGCGTGGTGGCGGGTGCCTGTAGTCCCAGCTACTTGGAAGACTGAGGCAGGAGAATGGCAAGTTTTTTTGTATTTTTAGTAGAGATGGGGTTTCCCCATGTTGGCCAGTCTGGTCTCGAACTCCTGACCTCAGGTGATCTGCCTGCCTTGGCCTCTCAAAATGTTGGGATTACAAGCGTGAGCCACTGCTCCCAGCCAAGGTTGACCCACTATTGATAGTAAGCTTGATCATTTGGTTAAGGTGGTGGATGGCCAGATCTCACCACAGATGTGTGTGGGGTGTGTGTGTGTGTTTTTTTTTCCCCTTTGTAATTCATAGTCTGTGGGGTAATACTTTATGATTATATGGCTCTCCAAAACTGTTCACATATTTTGGCATCCATTGTTTTTGCCTTGTTCATCATTACACGTTGGGGACTGCAAACTGGCAATTCTTTACATTCATCTTACCTATATTAGCCTGCATTTCTCTGTAAAGAAGAGCTTACTCTTTTTACCCTCTTTTTATTTTTGAGGTCTCAATAGATTCTTCTTATTCAGTGAACTGTATATAATCCATTATCATTTTCTCTTTTAACTTTTTAGGTTTAGGGGTACATGTGCAGGATTGTTGCATAAGTAAACTGCAGTTAATGGGGGTTTGGTTTTCTTGATGTTCAAATTGTCCCCAATTTTGGCCAGTAGAAGTACCCTCAGGCAAGCTCTTTTGCCCTTTTGCTGAGGTTTTATTTGACATTGAGCATTTTCTTGCTTCTAGTTCAACATGGTATCAGGTTCACATTTGGACTCTCCTTGCCCCAAACCTGAATCTGGTCCTCTTTCCCCAAGGAACCCTGGTTCCTCTTAGTGTGGGGAGTAGCATTGAGAAACCAAAGTTTGTGTGTTGGGTGTGCTCATTGCTGTTGGGGAGTCATTGCTCCTAGGCTGTCTCAGTGTCCTAGATGTGTATCGTGAGTTCAGAGCATCTTTGTTAAGGTTGTTAGGTGGTTCTGGTGTATAGCTAAGGTTGAGAACCACTGACTGAGGCCCAGGCATAGGGAGTCATTTTACTATTGCTCTTATTTTAAAAAAGATCTTAACATTTTACACACACTTACCCCCATTCTGTCTACTTCAGAGGGGATGGATTTCAGAAGACCTGGGTTCTGGTCCTGGTTCTGCTATTGATGGTGTAATGGAGTGAGCTACGGGACATCATCTTTGAAATAGGTGATTGTGAGGATCCTGTGAGGTAAACTGAAGTACTGGACATGAGTTCAGGAATATTATTGATGAAGCATTCAGTACGGGACAACTTGCTGAGACATTCAGGAGATAGCTTGCTGTACTTTAAGCAAGCAGTCTTGACACTAGAAGACCATGAAACAATATCCTACTTTATACGTAATGAACTCAGCATGACATCGCTGAGGAGGGAGGAGGACTGATGGGTAGTCCCATTTTCCAGATGGAGAGACTGAGACCCAAGATAAGCTAAATAACTTTTCCAGTCGTCTGTTGCAGCCAGTAGTCAAGTATGAGATGGACTCTTGCACAGCTCTGGCATTATAACCCTCTGCATTGGGCTCTTGAGTTTTGACTCCAAGGATGTGAAGGGATTGAGCAGAGAAGAGAATAAAAGATACCCAGTTGTGTTAGTAAAGCAAAAGCTGTTGAATTCTGTGCAGGTAATCTACCATTGCAGGCTCAAGGAGATGCTGACTGGACTAATATTTGGGATTTAGAGTGGCTGGTGTTCCCACATCCCCTTCGGGGACCAAGTGGAAGAGATGACCCTTTTGTGATACCATACTGGTGTCCGTACAGGACCCTTCTGGAGGCTTGCTGTCAGCCTGGGCTTCCGGGCACACAGCTAATGAGTACTGGGGCCTCCACTCACTATCTCCCTCTTCCCTGAAAAAAGCTGGGGGCATAGTCAGCATGGAACCCTACCTGCTTTGCACTGAAAGGCTCAAAACACAGAGCCGTGCAAGTGTATCTTCACACACATCTTCATCTGTAATAAAAGTTTGATAGGCCAGGCACCTGTAATCCCAGCACTTTGGGAGGCTGAAGTGGGTGGATCACCTGAGGTCAGGAGTTCAAGACCAGCTTGGCCAACATGGTGAAACCCTGTCTCTACTAAAAAAAATTAGCTAGGCTTGCTGGCATGTGTCTATAATCCCAGCTACTCAGGAGGCTGAAGCAGGAGAATCACTTGAACCCAGGAGGTAGAGGTGGTAGTGAGCTGAGATTATGCCATTGCACTCCAGCCTGGGTGACGAGAGTGAAACTCCGTCTAAAAAAAAAAAAAAAAAAAGTTTGATAAATGGTTATTGAATGTGTGAGAAAGTGTGGCTGGAAAGTGACTAGTAATTCAAACCCTTGTGGCTCCTGTGAGCCAAGAGTAGAGGCAGCAACCTCGTTCTCACCAGATGTATCATTAACGTCTCTGCAGGGAGACTTTCCTTTGGGCCCATTGAGTCAACACCTCAGAGATGTCTTAAAAATGAGGGAACCTTGAAGCAGTACCATCTCATAAGCATTGTTCACTGCCACTGTATTAGGTAAAGCCAACTGATTCTAGCCAAATGCCTGCTTGTGCTCTGCTTGGACCTGCCTTGAGATCTTGGCCTAATTTTTCCCCCCTCCTGGGACTGAATGAAGCAATATAGACTGTATGTTGTAACTTCGTTATATTTCACTGTGTGAGGGGTGAAAGAAATTCTTGGATAAAAGCCTCTGGAGTGACAGAACAGGACAAGGAGGTATGCTTTAGCCTGATGATAAAAACACCCACAGCTCGTGCCAGCTGCCCCAACAGGTTGAGAAACCATCTTTATTTAAGAACTGCCTGCTACCAGAATCAATAAATAACTACTATTACAAGAAATACAAGAGAGAAATAGGCCAGTGGGAGTGGTTCAATTTTAACAAACACTGAGTCAAGTCAGTGGTCTGATGAAGCCTTAGCATTTGCCAAGCTGAGCCTCTCTAAGCTGTGCAGGCCCTGGATGGGATGGGTAAGTTGGAGGAATCTTGGGGCTGAGGCAAGATGTATCCCATCTAAGGGCACTAAGTGTCATAGGCCCCAAAGGCTGCCTGGGGCTCTGGCCAAAGCTATCTGACCCATTTTGTTTCTCTCATTTTCCTTTATGTCCTATCTTCCCAAAGCCTATGACCATATACACAAGTCCACGGTGTCCCACAGCTACCAAGTGCCTGTTTCCATGGAGCTTTTTGGAGGCACATAGAAAAATGCCCTTCTAATCCCTTTTATGCTAAGAGCCTCTCTGGCAGCCCCCATCACATCCAGGAGGAAGCCTAGGGTAGGTCTCAGCCAGGGAGATAGAGCACCACTGTCCTGCCAGTGGCCACAGGTTTGAGGATACTGCGTCTCCGACGAGCCGGTTGGCAGTCCCATTCTGAGACCGGGCAGAGAAAAGATTCCTGTGTAGCTGGGGAAGAGATTAAGGGAGTCAAACATTCTTAGCCATTTTGGGCTCTTGCCCAGAGTACAGGCTGGCTGGCCCTGGGGGCTGCCCTAAAGAGGCTGGGTAAGCACTGGGCTATAACCAGAATTCCTGGATGAGCCCCCTTAATGGCTTCCCCTAAGGTGCGGGGCCACAGCAGGTGGGATCTCCAAGACTTCCTGGGCCGAACACTTTGATTCTAAGAGTCTCGTCTCTGGATGGACACTTGGAGCATCTCCTACCCCTCCAGTCACAGCTTCACCTTATCCTAGACCCCATGTCAACAGCTGCCAGAATTCCTCAAAGGTCCCTCAAAAAGAAGCGTCTTCCTTATTGCAGGGCCTCCTGGAATGAGGAAGGTCATTCCAGAGGTTTTTTTCCTGATGTCTAACCTCAGTCTCATCTGTTGTTACTTTATGAAAAGAAGAAGACACCCCCCACCTACCCCCATGGCCTTGCCACTCCCTGGCACCATCTGTATCATTTGCTGCCCTGAATGAAAGCAGATAACCTGATCTTGCTGGCCCCGAGACTCCGTCTGGAGAGAGCTGCCTTCCCCCCGAGGCTGGGTGTTCATCTGGACTGTTAGAGCAACAAGGACCACGGAGCCAGGGCAAAGGGCTCTGTAAGGGGAGCCCAAATGTATGCAGAATAGAGGGCACTTGTCTCCCTGGGCCCCGAAGAGGTGCCTATAGGTTGTTCCTGTCCCTAGTCCCCAAGGTGTTTACTGGCCACTAAGCTGTGGGGTAAAGTACTTGTTTGTGGCTGTTCCTCTTGCCGCCGCCTCTGGGGCTTGATGTGTGAAAGGAGATAACCCAGAACCGTGGTCTCATGATCACAGTGAAAATAAGCACATTGTCAACTCCCCCAGCCCATCTGGGCAGAGAGCATGAAAATCAGAGAACCCCTGGGCAGGAGGGGACTCTGAGAAGCATCTCATCTAGTCTTCTGCAAGCAAGCTCATATACAAGTCACTCTAGCAGGAGGCTGTTGCATTTTACAAGCTTGCATGTCCTCAGGTCACCTATTGTCTTATTAAACCTTAGTCCTCTACCTGAAATCTCAGGCTGCAGGAACATCTATTTTATTGTCGGTTCTATCCCCCAAACAAATTCTGCCTGCACAGTGGTTAGGTTTTCCTGGGGCTCAGTTTTCCCTGGTTAAAAACCCTTCGTGGGTCTCCCAGGAGGTCTGCCTTCCTCCCCTTTTTAGTGGACCTCATTAGCATTAAGGTACTTAGTTGTGAGTAAGTATCATTGGCCTCAAGCAAGTTTAGGGGCTGTAGCCTCCAGCTTCACTGGTTAGGTCCTGTGCCAGACCAGCTCCTCCCTCGGCCCAGCAACTGGACACCTATCCCCTGCTTCCCCTGACGCAGCCCGAGGCAATGAGGAAGGAATTGGATAAAACTTAGGAGGTTTTGTTCAGCATCCCCTTTCTGATAGAGAACCAGGCACAGGCCAAGTCATGGCCAGAGGGGGGCCAGGAGGGATGCTAGGCCAAGTTTGGACTCCCTGTCAGAGAGAATGGTCATACAGCTGAGCTCCTAGCACCCTTGCTTGTAAGCGTTGGGAAGAGGTGAGGAGGCTTTGATTAGCCAGCTCCAGGAAAGCTGCCCTGGGCGGGGGGTGGGTGGGTAGGGTGCAGTGCGGGTTTGGTCTGCCAGGGAAAAGGCATGTGAGCTTGTATTTTTAAAAAATTGTAGTGGGTAAACATCAACATAAACCTGCCCAGGAAAATAGAGCAGGACTTAAAAGTTTAAAAAACCATAACAAAATAGAGCTCTAACTGTAAACTACAGAAAACAGGCTCGGAGCTTCCGAGGACACATGCCCTTCAAGATGCCTGTCCTGCTGCCCCCTGTGAAGGGCCACCTGTCAGAGAACGGGCTTTGGGGTTTCCTGGTTGCGCTGCTGCTCTTGCCTAGGGAATCTGCTTTTGCTTTGGCCTCTTTTCTTGGGGCAAGAGCGAGGTGGACAGGGAGCTTCAAGTCAGCACGGCATGTTCAGTAGAAGCTCTGCCCACACCTTGGACTGGAACCCAGCCATGCCAGTCCCCATGATCACCAATCCGAACCCCTTGAAGAATTTTCATACCCTACTGACTCTAACCACCTTCTTAGCCAGGCCATAGCCATTCAGCAGTGCCTCCCTCCTCTGGGTAGACAAACAGTCTTGAACAGAAAGGTGGGAGACTCGAGTTCTTAACCCAGCCCCATCTCTTCCGGGCTGTGTGACCTTGGGAATCCCAGACCCTCTCTGGACCACCTCCATTTCCTCATCTGTAAAGTGAGGGACTTGAAGAAGCTGAGCTCTAAGGCCTCTTCCAGCTCCAATGTTCCATGACTGGTAGTATACCCAGAGCTCAGGAAAGGATGGCCCATTTATTAACCCCTTTTCCTCTGGGGAAATGCAAGCAGTCCAAGGCCGTCTGGGAGCGGATCTGGCCAGGTGGTCCTAGGTATACCTGGGAGCAGGCAGGGCCACATTTATCCTCTGCCCTTCCCAGAAACCTCCCAATTCCAGGACACATAGCATGAATGCTGCATTCCCCTCCCAGGCAGAAGTGAGTCAGTTCTGGGAGAGCAGAGTCTGGGGCTGCAGGTCGGGAAGCCGAGCTGACTGCAGGCAGCGCTGGAGGGAGAGGTGGGCACATGATTGGCCATCTCCTGCCCCAACCCTGGAGGGACTGTGCAGGATGGGTCTTGGAGGGGTGGGAGACCCCACCAAGACAAGCCCTTTAGTCACCCAGCCACCTGAAGTGGCGCTGTCAATCTGGGGATGACAGGGTCAGGTTGGCAGTGTTGGCTGAGAAGGCAATGTCACCTGGGTTGTGACTATCTCAGACCAAGGCTGGTGCCCCTTTCCACCAAGGGCCTCTTAACTCTTTTTAGCTCCCACCCCAAGCAGTATCACCCCCTCAACGCTGAAGGGACTCAGGCTCCCAGCCTCAGGCATCGGGGCGCTGGTTCTCAGCCGCTTGGGCAGGCGGGAGCCCCTAGGGAATCATCAGGGACAGCGTCAGGGTCCTTGCTGCTGCTCAAGGGAGAAGGCAGGAGAGTTCTTGGTGCCAGGGCTTGCCCTTCTCCTTAGACTGAAGGACGGTGAGGTATGCACTTCGCCCCAGTTCTTCAGCCTGTTCATGTCTGGTGTTCCCGCTGGGCCTAGGACTGCTCTCAAGTGGCGGAGTCCATATAGGGTCCCAGAGTGCCATCTCTGCTGAGTTGAAGACACGTTTTTAAACCCCCTTCTTCCCATGGGCCTGTTCCTTCCCTCCGGGCAGCCTAGAGCTCAGGTATAGGCATCAGTGTCATCATGGAAGTTACTGCCTGGTGCCTCTCGATTTAAAGAAAATCCTTGCGTGGGCTCTGTCCTGCGGCAGAATATAAAATATCCTACCTCCTACAAAAAGGGCACTGTTTTAAAGTACGTATTTAAAACCAGCCACTCTCTGGCACAGTGTCAGGCCACCTTGGCAGCAGGAAGGGGCCGGCTGGCTGTGTCCATCGGAGGTGGCGTCCAGCTGCGGTGCAGAGGGAGGGGTGCCAGGATCAGAGCTCCAGGGAGCCTATGAGGATGAGCATCGCCACGGAGTGGGAAACGATGGCGCCAGGGTGTGGTGCTGGGCGGACTGCCAGGTTCTCCACCATCATGCTTGTGCCTGAAACCAGCACAAGCTGAGTTAGCTGGGCCAGGGACTACCCTAGCCCCATCCTTGTGGCAAGATTGAGACCTTTCCTAAGGAAACTCACAGGGCCAGCTGCAGGCCTGGGAGCGGACGGCTGGGTGTTCTTCTCAGCCCGACTCCTACAGTGTTTTGTAGACCCTTTGCTTTTGCTGATTGGTTTTCAGCCTCCCCCTGCACCCTGCTCCCTTCCCTGACCCTCGGGGATGGTTTGCAGGGTGGGTAGAAAGGTGGTGGCGAGCAATTCTAGGACTACTTTGCACTTGGTTCCTCCCTGCCTTCCACTTTCCCTTGCGGGTCGAGACTGGAGTTGGCCTGGGTGGGAATGATCCCCTCAGGCATCTGGGTGGACCCTGATCCTCTCGAGGGGATAAGGGCAGGGCAGGGGCAGCACCTCCATTCCTCACGATGTGGACTTCTGCAGGGATCCCATCCCCTCCAGGCCCTGTGGTCCGAATTTGTACCAGGGCATGGCCAATGTCTTCAGGCACTGGGATTTCTATCCAGTTCTTGCTGGTAAGGTGGAGTGTGGGAGTCAGGTGTAAGTCATTCTGGTACAGCATCTGTGGGAAGGAGGTTTCCAGGTGGAGTTTCCTGACACCAGGGCTGATCGTTTAGTCCTCCCCAGCTTTAGGTACTAAGAGGAGCCCCGATGGTTCTGGGCCCTTGCGGTCCAGCCTCCTCACCCCTCCTCCCCGTTGACAAAGCTCCTCATTGGTGGGAGGAAAGCTTGCAGGCCACTGAACTGTTTCTGTAGACTCCTGAAGCTAGGAGAACCCCCATACTCCATCCCCATAGTCCATCACTGCCCCTGTGTACTCTGCCTTTCTGCAGTGACACCATCTGCCCCTGTTTTTATAGTTCCTACTGCAAGTTACCGAGAGAATCGTTCATGAATTTCATTCTCACAGTCACAAACCCTTTGCTTATGTCTCACTCAGATGCCTCTTGTTATAAATTGTTGCTTCTTATGTTCACTGGAAACACAGAGGAGCTGTTCCTTCCCATTCTGGGCCTAGCTGATCCCTTCCTCACCTTATAGCCGGTGACTGCAGACTCATTTCGGAAAGGAACCACAGGGTCCCACTTAATGCTAAGACTGGAGCTTGAGAAAGTCCAGGAGATGTTGCCAGGAGGTCGCCGCGGAGCTGCCACAGAGGAAGAATTGGAGAGATGTCCAAACGTTTCCCTGGCACCCCGCACCCTCTCACCTTTAGCCAGCCCTTCTCTGGATGTTTGCCTCTAGCAGTTATACCCAGCACATTCTGTCACCCATGCCCACGAAACAAAGCCCATGAAAATCCAAAGGTTGGAGAAGTGTGAGATGCTTCAGAGGTCATGAATTCCATTCTCTTATTTCCATTAGGCTCGCTGTCTAATTTCTGTCCAGCCCAGAGCTGGTGGGCTAGAGCATTTGTCTTACCATTGGGGAAAAAGTGATCCCAGAGGCACCCACCCTCCAACATATTCCCCTACCCCCACCCCAGGCAGAGAGACTCACGGGGTTTCATGGTTGTGGCATTGGCAGAAGGGCTGGCAGGCCCAGTGCCAGCCCGGTTGTAGGCCCTCACAGTCACATGGTACTTGGTGTTGGGGTGCAGGCCGCTGACTCGGGCACTGGTGTCCAGCCCTGCTGTCCTCACTCGGTCCGCGGCTGCTTCTTTGTCCCCAGCTTTCCAGTAGCGGATCTGAAGGAGGCGGGGGTACCCAAGGGGTAATAGTCAAGCCCAGGATCTCAGGGCTGCCCCGGCCCCCCATATTCTGTTCCTCTCTTGCTCATCCTGGTCCTTGTGACCCAGACTCAGGCCTCAGAACCTGGACACTAGATCATGAGCACCCAGAGAGCAGGGCCGTGTGGGTGTGAGTCCCTGCTGTCTGTTGGTGCCTAGTTCAAGGAAGGTGCTCAAGACGTCGGCCAGGGAGGGAGCCAGTGGCACAGACTCAACCTAGCAATGGCCTGCTGGAACCCATCTCATTTCAACAACTTGGGGAGGCCACTGAGGGCATTCTGCTAAGGGATAGAAAATGCTTATTTGTACTACAAAGTAGTCCCCCGGCCCCAAGCAAGCTTCCGAAGGCTGCCTAATACATGCAAACCCATTTTCATGGTAATCATAGCATGAAGACCTGCTAAACATGCTTTCAAATCAAGGGCAGAGTTTGGACTTATCTCCACACTGTGGCTTGCCTAAGCTATTGTGCTGAAATCTAGAGTACTCTACTGGAATGAACTTGTGCTATCACTAGTAGGCCCAGCCTGATGATTCTTTCTTGCTTTTCCTTCTTTCTCTCCCTCTTTCTTCCTCTCACTTTCCATCTGCTCCACAGGTACCCCTATGTGGAGTTCTCAGTGGACCCAGTACTCAGGCCAGACTGCTGGGCCCCAAGTTCCCCCGGGATAGGATGTTCAATGGTCCATAGAGTGGCTCAGGCTGTTCTCTGTGCAGCCCTGGATAGGGCAGTCTGAATGGGCTCTGATATGAAAGGGGCAGGCCATGCCCCTTCCCAGAACCCATTCCCTCTACCCTCCCAGCTTCCAGTGCTGGCTGTAGCCAAGCATTTACTTTAAGGCTGCCTCCAGGGTCTGTCTTCCCCAGTGGGCATAAGCCATAGTTTTAAAAATTTTATTTATTTATTTATTTATTTTTTAGATGGAGTCTCACTCTGTCGCCCAGGCTGGAGTGCAGTGGCGCAATCTCAGCTCACTGCAACCTCTGCCTCCTGAACTCAAGCGATTCTCCTGCCTCAGCCTCCTGAGTAGCTGGCATTACAGGCATGGGCCACCACACCCAGCTAATGTTTTGTATTTTTAGTAGAGGCAGGGTTTCACCATGTTGGCCAGACTGTTCTCAAACTCCTGACATCAGGAGATCCACTGCCTCAGCCTCCCAAAGTGCTGGGATTACAGGCACCAGCCACGGCGCCTGGCCTGCCATGGGGTCTTAGTGAAATTTGCATCCACAGTGCTGCATAGACTGGATGCTCAGTTTGCCATGTCAGTGAACCAGGGATGCCAGGAGGAATGATTAGTAAGCTGTGAGTTGTTCCCACCTGGCTTTGAAGCCCCAGCACCCCTTCCTCTCCCAAGCCCCAGGTTGGTGCTCACCTCATACCCCAGGAGGATACCATTCATGTCCTGCTGCACGGGTTCCCAGGTCACGTTCATCTCTGAGGATGAGACCCCTTTGGCCCAGACCTTGGTAGGGGCCACCCTGGGCTCTGGGGACCGATACAGAATGGGTTTGGATTCCCAGGACCCCCCCTGGGGCACCCCCCAACCAGGATTGCCTTTGCTTAAGATTTTGGAGGAAAGCCCAGGGCTCAGGATGAAGGCCAAGTAGGAGCCCCCCAAGCAATGCTCCAGGGCCCACTTCTCTTCCCAGAGAGCCTCCCTTTTCCTAACCCCGAAGGGAGACAAGGTAGCAACAGCTGGAAGTGAGGCCAGGGGTGTGGAACCCAAGTGTCCTCTCAACCTTCTCCTATGGAACTGAGCTGTGAGATGAGTAGTGTCCTCCCACCCCACACTCCTGTGGACAAGTGGCTGGGGTAGGGACGAGCAGTGGGCCCGGGGCAGCCCACCTTCCTCGGCGGAGTACACGAGTGCAGTGAGGCTCTCCGGCCCCTCCCCGCGGCGGTTGTAGCTGCGGATCTTGACCTCAAAGGGTGTGTAAGGCCGGACGCTCTCGTTGCTGTAGACGAAGTACTGGGCATCGGCGCCAGGCACCCGGGCGGTCTGCCAGTGAGTGCTGCCCTGCCTGCGGAAGGACAGCAGGTAGCCGAAGCCGTCTCCGTTCTGGTACTCCCGTGACATGGGCTGAGGGGCAAGAGCGTGGCATGGGCGAGGATCCGCGGCACGTGTCCCTGCCCGTTCCTTGGCCCCACCCAACCTTTGCCAAGAGTGGCGGCCCTGGACGCCTGCGCCTGCAGCGTGGATTTGCGTGAGGGGCAGCGGGTGCGTGGGAGGGGGACAGGAAGTTGTCCGCGTTTGAGTCAGAGCTGTGCAGGGGTCGTTTCTGCAACTGCTCAAGCAGGAGAGGAGTCGGGCAGGAGGAGGACATCTGACTCTTCCAGCTTACCGTCCAGCTGACGATGAGCTCTCCGGGGGCTCCACCTCCTCCGCTGAGTCCTGAGGGTGCCACCGAGGGGGCTGTCAAGCGCCAAGAGACACGGATACGGCTTGTTAATGAGCAAGGAAAAAAGGAAAGCCCTGAGCCTGTGCCTGTAGAGCATCGTAAGATGGGGAACCCCTTCAACTGGACCCTGGGTTTGTCCTCCAATGGTCCCTCTGAACATAGGCTCTGGAGTCAGGCAGTCAAATCCCACCTCTGCCATGACTAGCTGTGTTTCCCTGGGCAAGTTACTTAACCTTTCTGCGCCTCTGATTCTCTTCTCCATGGAGATAATCATGTTTCTCTCAGAGGCCGTAATGAGAATGAAATTAAACAGGACGATGGTTAGCATAGAGCTGATGATGCACACACGATCATTGTCCTCCTTACTCCATCAACTTAAACTAAATCACGGAGACCAACTCTCATTTGCTTTAAAATAAGGGGAATAAATAACCCAAAACTGCAGTTAATGCAAACAAACAAAACAAACTACTTTTGGGCTCCAGGGTGATATATTACTATTTTTCTTTTTATTGCAGATTTAATCTCCTAATTGTCTCGAGTATTAAACAAGGCTGATATTAAAACAAGAATTTATTTCATCAGCTCCTGTAGCTCAGCAGAGAGTAACTTGGCTGGGGGTCAAAATATTTTCGCAGAGAAACCAGCAGCTGGAGATTTTTCACTTGCTTCTGATGACAATAGTTTAGGGCCTGTAATTTGCAAGAGGCACTTAAACACATTGGCCGTTTGATCCTGTGAGGTGGGTGTTATTATTGCCCTTTTCAGGGTGGAAAGACTGAGGCCCAGAGTAGTTAATCAACTTGCCTAAGGTCACACTGCTAATACATGACACAGGTGGAATCTGATCTCAGTCCTTCTGATTTTAAAGCCTGTCATGTTTCCTTTGCCTCACAGCTGTCTTTGTGCTCCTCGGCTCCTGGGATACTATTAATAGAATAAAGGAGTCCCCTCACTTCTCCACATTTGACCCTCCAAGAAGTTCAGGATCAATCAAAGAAAGTGTTCCCTTTGGAATTTCTTACTCAGGAGAGGTACCAGCTAAAAATGTTGAGTGTTTCTGGGAAAAGGGCCTGGAGAGTTAGTTTGGGGCATGTAGGAGAACATGTGTCAGGGAGACAAGAAGATGGACCCTCACTACACATCCAGTGCAACAGGTCTGGGCAGGTGAGAGGAGGGAAGGCAGGGTCCTGAATCTATGCCCCTGGTCCCAGGATCCCAGGGCTCTCATTCCAGGCCATCCCCTGCGAATGGCTTGGAGATGGGCAGGAGCCTCTCAGCAGATGCTGACTGGAGCCTGTGCCTCCCCCACTCTCTCCTGGATTCTCTTCTCCCCCTCCTTCCCCACTCAAGACACCCACATGCTTTTTGCTGAGGGTTGTGGGCAGGTTATTCATTCCATCTGCTCCCTAAGAAATCATCTAAAGGGCTTGGAGACACTGGCTGCTTCCCTAGCCCCCTGCACAGAACACACACACACACACACACACACACACATATCTTTCACATCATCTGATTTCTTTTTTCTTTCTTTCCTTTTTTTTTTTTGAGATGGAGTCTCGCTCTGTCGCCCAGGCTGGAGTGCAGTGGCACGATCTTGGCTCACTGCAACCTCCACCTCCCGGGTTCAAGCCATTCTCCTGCTTCAGCCTCTCGAGTAGCTGGGATTTACAGGTGTGTGTCACCACGCCTGGCTAATTTTTGTATTTTTAGTAGAGATGGGGTTTCACCATGTTGGCCAGGCTGGTCTCGAACTCCTGACCTCAGGTGATCTGCCCTCCTCCGCCTCCCAAAGTGCTGGGATTACAAGCGTGAACTACCTTGCCCGGCCAGCATTAACTGATTTCTGTAGTGCATACTTTTCCAGGAGGACATCTGTCTACCACCCCGTGGTCCTGGGTTCAAGTCCAAGCTATGTCAGTGTGACTCTTTCCTTCTCCGAACTTTGGTTTTTCCACTTTAAAAAATTAAACTTAAAAAAATTATAGATGCGCATGCAGTTGTAAGGTTGATCAGTTTTTAAATGAGGAGTTGACTAGATGATTTGTCCATACGGTGGGCCTGGTCCCAACTTGGTGTTCTGTCCTCGTCTGTGTTGTGAGAGTCTGAAGCCTGTGAGCAGGGCTGGAACTCAGCGTAACTGCAGCTGGCGTGCCACTTCCTATAAGTGGTGCCAGGGTCTCTGTCCTGATGATAGTTCTCTGGGACACACAGGACTCTCACCTGCTTCCTTGGTCCGGATTTTGCTGGAGGGCCCACTAGGCTCCCCAGTGCCCAGAATGTTGCTGGCTATGACCCGGAACTCATAGTCCATCCAGGGGGTGAGGCCCAGCACCTGTGCAGTCTCGGCATTGCCCTCGATGTTTGCAGGATCTGCAAGGCACCAGGGAGTCCATGTTCCAGCATTTGCTTATTCATCTGGATGCAGAGGGCAGGCACTGGCCTGAATCACCACTTATCTACCCAGCCCTCACTTCGGTACTTGCCATATACTAAGCACTCAGTACCTTTTTCAGAAATTATTGAAGAACTACTCAATTTCCCTATCTTGGTACCTCTGCTACTGCTGTGTGCACCCCCACGCCCCTACGAATGTTTTCATTGCTCCAGTGACAATCCTACCAATTCTTCAAGGGCATAGACCAAGCGCCTCCTCTTCTAACTCCTTCCCGATTGTCCTACTTCCTATGTGACTGTCTTCCTGTCTGCCTGCATGCTCTCTGCTGGCAGAGGGCAAAGCTTGTCCCTCTTGGAAGCTCCAGGCTCAGCCCTGGCCCTCAGACCCCTGATCCTCAACCCTTGACCCTTTCTACCTCCTACACCCAGCCAAGCCTTATCAGCACTGACCCGGGTGGGGTCACACTTACTGGTCCGAACCTGCTTCCACTTCCCTGCAGGTGGAGTGCGAGCTTGCAGGGTGTACTTAGCGATGGGACTGTGGTTGTCGAAGCCACGGCTCCAGCTGAGCTGGATGGTGGTGTCGCCAATATCCCTCACCACCACGCCTCCTGGGGGACCCGGCGGACCTGCACCAAGAGGTCAGAGCACAGTGGGTCAGAATTGGGCAGCTTCCAATTTGAGCCAACCTCCTCCCAGCCAGGCTTGAGCTGGTACAGTACCGAGACAGGTCAGCAGAGGGCGCAGTGAACACACACCCAGGAGGGAGCGCCGGCAAGGGATGTGGGCAGTTGGGGCGGGTGCCAGTTGGAGGGTGGAGGGATGTGTCTCAAGGCTGGGGGGCTCACAGAGGCTGTCACGTGGAGAGGTGCATAGATTTCCCAGCACTAGGCTTTGAAAACTTCAGGGCTCAGTAAAGCACTCCTGTCTTGGGATGTCTTTAGGAGTGAATTTTTTAAACTTTGGCTTTGGAAGAAAAATGTCCTGATCATTTAGGTCCTGTGAAGAACCGCAGGATATATCTAGCTCACAGGAGTTCCGCCAGAAGCCCTTCCCCACAGCTTTGAGGGAGGGAAGGGGAGATGGGGCGAGCAGGTCAGAACAGCCCAGCTGGGCTTTAAGGGAGTTGGGGGAGGGGTAGAGGTGGGAAACCCCTCACCTCGGACCAGGACTGTGGCCTCCTTGGATGCGCTGTCCACCACCGTCTGGGCCATGCACGTGTACTTCCCTCCATGGCGCAGCTGGGCATTCAGGATGGTCAGATCCCCAATGGTCTCCTTCTGCACATGGGGACAGTTAGGGGCGGCAGGTCAGAGCACCGGCCCTGACCAGTGCAGCAGGCTATGAGACATGAGGCAGAGCTTGGGAGTCCCCTACTCCATGACATCCATGGACCCTGCTGGATCTCAGTTTTCCTGTCTGTTCAATGGGAGGAATCACGACTCATCACTTAGAACCACTGGGGACCAAACAGCAAAGTTTGTTTCAGGAGACAGTCAATGACTGTCCACATTAATAATGTCATTTGCCCTAGGGGGCAGGCTAACAAGAACAGTAATGGGAGTGTCTTGGTGGCTGCCCACAATTCCAGGTTTGTCCCTAACCCTCTCCTATATGCATGGTCCCTGGGTGGAATCCAGAAAGGACAGCTATTCATCCAAGGATGAGTTTGCCATGCGTGGGCCTGAGGGAATGGGGGACGCTTAGGCTATGGAGGACTTAAAGGTGGGGATGGCTAAGGACATCCTGGGGCCCCTGTCTCTCTGGAAAGAGGGAGAAGCCATGGGGCTCTGGCCATAGGCCTCACCACATTGGTTCTCCGGTAGTGCCCTCCGGGCTTATCAAAGTCGATGGGGAAGTCATCCAGGGTCCAGGTGAAGGTGAGGTCCATGGTGGGGTCATGGGAGGCATGGCACTGTAGGGTCAGGTTGTCACCCAAGTTGATGTCGGCACTCGAGGGGGCTAGGGTGATCTTGGTTGCATCTGCCAAGTAAAACAAGGCCCCTGGGTGGATGGGGGAGGAAATGGGCACAGGCAGGGTCCGCAGGGCAGGCAGGCTGAGAGGCTCTGTCCTAAGGCCCAGCAAAAAGAAGAGGCGGTGTGACCCACATGTCCCAACTGCCCAGGACTGCATGAGTGTGTGGCAGGCAGGGAGGCATGACCGGAGTCTCGATGGTGGCCAGGGGGTGGTCCCAAGTGAAACTGAATCCGAGGGTGGCCTCGACACCAAACTAGGAGCAATGTGGGACACAGGAGCAGGACGACGGGGAGGACAGTACCCTGAGGAGGCTGAGCCCCTGGCCTACCCACATGGCAGCCCTCACCTCGCACAGACAGGATTCCAGTGCTGTTGGCTTTGCCCATGAAGTTCTCAGCAAAGCAGGTGTATTTGCCTTCATCTGACCGACTGATGTTTCTTATGATCAAGGTGCCATCTGGAGTTACAGTCACTCTGTGGCAAGGACAAAGCAGATGTGCCCAACTCAGGGACGGTTGTCACAGGAGGGGAATTAGCCTTCTAACGAGGAGGAGCAGGAACTGTGCAGGGTGGGGTGTGGGTGGTACCTGCTGCTGTTGACCAAAATCTCCGTGCCTTTGCTCCAAAGCACCACGGCCTTTGGAGCTGCCCGGGGCTGGCAGGGAATAACAATCTCTCCCCCGCGGGCTGCAGGGATCAGACGCCTCACAGGATTCAGCCTGAAGTCAGGGGCGAGTGCTGGAAGGAAAGGGGAGAGCCACAGAGAAAAGTACTGTCACCCTTGATGAAGACGTTACTTGGCCTGCCCTTTGAGGCCACCTCATGAGTGACTCCTACCAGCACCTCTTCCAGAATTCTTTCAGAACCAAGCCCTTTTTTCTCTGGCCTAAGCTATCAAATCTCCTGCCTGGACTATTGACAACACTGCCCTCCCCAGTCCCCCGCCCCTCAACCCCCCGCCGCCGCCACCCCACTTCAATCTTCCTGTTTCTGCACGTTCCTCCTACAATCTTTTCTCCACCCAGCGAGGAATGAACAGCTTTTTCAACTCACACTCAGTGCAGCCCGGCTCTTCACAAATTTTTCCAGTCTCCATTTTTCCAATCACATCTTGCTCCACTCTCTCTCCCACTCATTATGTTCCAATCACCTAGCCTTTTTTTTTCCCCTCTCTCTTTTGAAGTTGTGAAGTCTTTTCCTGCCTCCAGACCTTTGCACTTGCTGTAAATCTTGCCTGGAAATTCCCCAGATCTTCACACGGCTGGCTCCTTAATATTCAGGTCACAGCCTAAATGGGACTTCCTCATAGAAGACTTCTCTGACCACCCCATCTAACAGGCCCATCTCACGCCCATCACTCTACTGGATTTTCTTTTATTTTCTTTTAAGACAAGTCTTGCTCTGTTGCCCAGGCTGGAGTGCAATGGCACAATCTCAGCTCACTGCAGCCTCTGCCTCCAGGGCTCAATTGATTCTCCTGCCTCAGCCTCCTGTGTAGCTGGGACTACACGTGTGTGCTACCATGCCTGGCTAATTTTTGTATTTTTCATAGACATGGGGTTTCACCATGTTGCCAAGGCTGGTCTCGAACTTCTGAGCTCGAGGCGATCCACCCACCCCTGCCTCCCAAAGTGCTGGGATTACAGGCATGAGCCACTGCACCCTGCCTGGATTTTCTTTATACTATATTTGATGGCTAGCTGAAATTGTTTAATTGTTTGATTTGGGGTTTATTTGTCCCTTTCCCTCTCCTGGATTGTAAGCTACTTAAAGGCAGAGACTGTATCTTTCGTATTCAGCCTCTGTGAGGTGTTGAGTAAGTATTGGTTGAATGGATGAAGGAACGAATGAATGCTTCTTAGCAAAGCTTCACTAAAACTTGATGTGGTGGGTATCACTGTGTCCATTTTATGGATGAGGAAACTGAGGCTCAGCGAGCTCAAGTCACACAACTAAATATTAGCACTGGTTGGCATTTCCCAGGCACCAGCATAAAATGGGCAGGCCTTTTATGCTGTACCTCTTTCATCTCACTTGTTCCCTACAGCAGCCCAGGAGGGCAGGACTATTATTGCCTACATTTTATAATCAAGAAACTGAAACACAGAAACACTAAGTAACTTGCCAAAGCTCACATAGCTGAAAGGGCTGGGTTACACAGATCTGATTGATTTGGTTCCCGTTTTTTTTCAGTGCAGCAAATATTTACTGTGTGCCAGACATGGGACAAGTCAGAGACCCTGCCCTCTGGCAGCTCTCAACCCTGTGTCTCATCTCCTTTCTTAAATCTCTGAGTTCTCCTACTTAGACACTTGGAAAACCAAGGAAAATTGCTACAGGGTATGTGCGTGTGTGTTTGGAAACACCTAAACTCAGAGCTCTGAAAGCCACCATATGCACGTCCTTGGGATGTCCCCTGCCTCCCTGGGCCCCTTACCTTGCACAGCTAGCTCGGCACTGGCGTAGATGGTACCGTGCTTATTCTCTGCCACACACTGGTACATGCCCGAGTCCTCCAGGCTCAGCTTGGAGAACCGCAGGTCCCCGGCCAACACCTCCACCCGGTTCTGTGCAGAAGAGCCCAGAGCCCAGGGGGATCAGGACCACTGGAGCCACAGGGAGGAGGGGTTGGCAGGGGTGGGGGCAGTGGAGACTCTAGGCTGATAATCCCTAGAGGATATGGCTCGTATGTCCAGTCCTACCTCAGGGCCACCTGGAACCTCAAGATGCAGATTACCCAGGCCTCCCCAAAGCTGGAAGGGTGAGGTGATCCAGTCAGGACCACATCACTTCTTTTGTGGCTGAATTGTGCCTGGATCCAGGCCCAGCCTGTGGCCATGGGACTGGGATGGGAAGAAGTCCTCAGGTGGTCCTAGGACCACCCTTTGGCACCCTAATTAGCCCAGAGGGCTACTAGTGGTGCAGGGGAAGTTCTGGGGGGTGAGGGAACCAAGTGAGCAGAGGACAGTTATGTGTGGGAGGAATCCCACGTCTCCTACCTGGGAGGCCAGAGGCTCCCCGTTCCGCAGCCAGCGCACTGTAGGCCGGGGCTTGCCGGCGGCTGCACAGCCCCAATGCAGGTTGGAGCCAATGTCAGCCTCTGTGTCCGAGATCACTTTCAGCCACTCAGGCTGAGCTGTGGGAGCCCGGAAAAGAAGACCTGGCATGAGCTAGGAGGAGCTTCCAGCTCATTAAAAGGAACAGAAAATCAGGGCAGCAGTACCTGTGCCAGACAGCAGAGGGTGCCATCAGCATTCTGGGACGGAGAGGACAAGGAGGAGGGGGCAGGAAGAAGGAGGCACAAGAAAGCTGGCACTCTGTGGTTGTGCCAATGGATGCTTTCACAACTTAAATCGTTCTGAAGCCTCCTGTGTGCTTTCTGCACCCCTGACTGAAGCTCTGAGCTGACCACAGCACTAGCTTCTTCTGGTCCCAGACTCAGTGCCGTCCTAGGGCAAGCAGGCTCATGCAGGGGGCCTCCCAGTCTCCTCCCTGACTTTTGGGTCTGTTTCCTTGGGGACAAGGGTGAAGGCAGGAAGGGGGGTCGGGAGGGGCGGAGAAGGTGTCCCTGGCTCTGTACCCTGCACGATGATGCGGCCCTGCACGGTGTCTCGGCCCTTGGAGTTCTCCGCCTCACACTCGTAGGTGCCCTCATCCTCAAAGCTGACGCTGGGTATCTGCAGGGTGGGCTCAGCTGTGGTCCACTGTGGGGACAGGGAGCCGTCCACTTTGCGCCACTTGATCCGGGGTACAGGGCTGGCAAGAGAGACAAAGCCAGAGGGTGTGGGCTAAGCTGGGCCTACCCCTCCAGTGCCCACAGCTCCTCATACCCAGACTCTCAGGCCCTCCTGAGATGCTGGGCCTGGGAGGAACAGAGGGAGAGAGGGTGCCTTCTGGCTGATCCTCACTCTCTTCTCCCAGGTAGTCTCGGAGCACACGCAGGGAAGGGGCAAGAGGCAGGGCTCCTCTACCCATCCCTCCTGCAACACCCTGGAGCCAGTGAAGCTGGGCTTCTTCGGGGTCTGCACTCTGAAGCTGGGTCTGCCCTCCGCCACAGTGGCCTGTGACCTGGGTCTTTATGGGTTCTCTTTTCCGTTGCTTCTACGGGGCAAGCCTTGCCCCTACTTTTCAAAGAGACTTTAGCTATTAGTAATCTGTGCACTAAAACGGACTGAGGTATCAGTTTTAATGGGTTAATATATTCCTCTTCCACATGCTTTTCTTTTTTTTCTTTTTTTGTTTTTTCAGATGGAGTCTCGCTCTCTCCCCCGGGCTGGAGTGCAGTGGCGCGATCTCAGCTCACTGCAAGCTCCGCCTCCCGGGTTCATGCCATTCTCCTGCCTCAGCCTCCCAAGTAGCTGGAACTACAGGTGTCCACCATCACGCCTGGCTAATTTTTTTGTATTTTTAGTAAAGACGGGATTTCACCGTGTTAGCCAGGATAGTCTCGATCTCCTGACCTCGTGATCTGCCCACCTCGGCTTCCCAAAGTGCTGGGATTACAGATGTGAACCACTGTACCTGGCCCCCCTTCCACATGCTTTTCATGTGGATTTTCTGGAAGCCTAAAACTTCCCACAAGGCAAAGATTATCCCAGGTAACCACAGGAGATAGTTGAGGGAGGAGGGGGCCAAAGTACAAATCACATTCTTTCTTTCATTCTACAAACATTTATTGAGCACCTGCTGTTTGCTTAGCCCTGTTCCAATGAATCCTTCTTCTAGGAGTGCAAGAAAGAGAACGCGTTCTGTTGTGATTCTCAAATAGATCACTGTTAACGTTCACGGAACACTTTCCTAAATTCCAGGCACTGTTCTCAGCACCTCACATGTATGAACTGATTTAATCCTCATGACAACCCTATGAGGTGGGTACTATTAACACCACCATAAAGAAACTGAGGCACAGAGAGGTTAGGCAGTTTACCCAAGGTCTGCGGGTGGCAGAGCTGGGATCTGAACGAGGCAGACGGGGTTGGAGTCTGTACACTGTGCTGCCTGCCTCCAGCCTTGGGTGTTACTCAAGCTGTCTGAGCCTGCCATGCGCTGCTGGAGGACCAAGTGATTCTGGCCGTGGAAGGCCCCTGGCACATGCAATGCCTCACCCAGAGAGTTAGTGTCCAGTGAGTGGTGGTCGATGGCCACTGTGTGCCCAGTACTTTGCTAGACCCTGTGAGGGACACCAAGATGACAGCCCTGACTCTGCCTGCCCTCACCCTGGGGTCACCTGTGCCCCCAAGAGACTGCCCTGGTACCCCTCCCTTTTCACACTCACTTCCCAAAGGCAAAGCACTCCAGGGTGACCTGCTGCCCCACCAGTGCATAGGTCTCTGCTGGGAACCGGGCCTTGATGCTGGGTGCAAAGAGCCGGGTATCTGGGGAGAGAGAATTTTACAAATCAGATGCAGATGACTCCAGGTCAGGTGCTACCGTGCTTGGGATCTCAGCACCTTTCAGAGCCAACTATGTCTTGGCAGCTGTGTGGAATCTCCCTGAGGCCTAGGGCAAGGGCCTGAGGATTTGAAGCAGGAGGATCTGGGGGTCCAGGGCCTGGAATCAGTGCCCTGCAAGCCAATCTTCCAATCTCCAAAGGAAAAACCCTTTTCCCAATGCCCGCTGACCCTTCCAGTTCCCTCCCTCCCGCCATGCCTGGCCGAGCCTGACCTTCAGCAGCCAGGTTGAGCTGAGCAAATTTGCTGAAGACGCTCTTGGTGGAGAAGTCCATGTGGCTGGTGGCCAAACAGGAGTAGTTGCCCAGGTCTGAGGCATTGGTTCGGGCAATGTACAGATTCCCTGTGGTCTGGGACACGAAGTGACGCCCGTCCGTTGGGATGAAGTTGGGGAACTCGTTGAGGAGCCAGCGGTAGGACAAGCCTAGGATGTGAGGAGTTTGAGGAAACCAGGGGGGTACCGGGCTAACAGGACCACTCTGGGTGGGACCCCAGCATGCTGGTGGGGTTCTGCAAGCCCTGTCCTGACAGCCACCATGCTCTGAACTGGGGCTAAGGGGAGACCTAGAGAGAAGAAGTGACTATTCCTGCCCTTAGAGAGCACTAAGTCTGTCAGGGATCACAGCCCTCAGGGACCACCCAGTTTGAAGGTGGAAGCAGGGCACAGAGATGGAAAATGACAGACCCGTAAAGAAAACACAGATCATTTAAAATTAGGGTCCCAGGGATGGGTGCTCCTAAGGGTCATTTCCAGGGGTCACCTTTTATTCCATCCTCCTTCTGCCAAATTTCTGGTAGCCCTTCTTGTGCCCTCTCTCACCGTGGCCCAAGGTCTGGACTCACCTGGGTAGTGGGCAGGTGGGTTACAGGGCAACATCACCCCCCAGCCTTCATGAGTTTTCACTGGGTCTCGCTCCTCCTTGGAGAATTCCTGCAGAACTGGAGGCAGAGACCAGGGGCTCAGGCACTGTCCTCCTGGCCTGTGAGCCCCTCCCTGACTCATCCTTCACGGAGAAGCAGCAGTTCACTAAGGCATGTCATGTGAGGTCAGGAAGGCCTGGCTTGAGGATGTCACTTGTCCTTTCTGGGCACTTTCTCCTAGCTCCCCTCCCCCTCCCGCAAAGTGTCTTGGTCCCCTGCGGGTCTCACAGCCGAAGCGGAGGATGGCCTCCCTGCTGACAACGGTGCCCACTGGGTTGGAGGCCAGGCACTGGTAGACCCCGGCATCCTGTGCCTTGGTGGGGTTCATGATGACCAGGTTGCCCCCCACTAGCTGGTGACGGGAACCTGGCTCCAGCTTCATCTCGGTGCCATTCATCTTCCACCTGCAGCAGGGGACGGAGGAAGGGGACCTCTGAGTCCTGCCTGGTGGCAGGGCTGATGAGAGGGAAGGTTCAATGGCTGCCCAGGGCCTCCCAGCACCCACTGCAGAGGCCTTACCGATAGGTGGCTGGAGGGCTGGCCCGGGCGCGGCATGCCAGCAGCACCTGCTCCTCCGTGGACTCCTCTGGGAATAGCACACTGAGGGGTTGGTCTTCAAAGACAGGCCCAAAGGTGGTTGGGGATCCCAGGGCTGAACTCCAAGCTGCAGGTGATGACACCACCAGAGGCCTCAGAGCCTGGGGCTGGCCAGAGCCTGGCCTCTTGGGCTGCGCTGTCCAGTAAAACTTTCTCTGATGGGAATGTTCCATTTTCTGCACTGTTCAATGTGGTAACCACTAGCCACGTGGGGCTATTGAGCACGTGACATGTGGCTATTGCAACTGAGGGACGACATTTTACATTTTATTTAATTCATTTAAATTTCAATTTAAATAGGCTGGGCAGGCCCCATCTGGCCATATCAGTTCAGTCAATCACCCATCCTACACTCAGGTATTGAGCACCCGCTCTATACCCAGCACTGGGCTAGAGACTGACTTGTAAAAATGATTAAGACACAGTCCCTCTTCTTCAAGGGGCTTGCGGTCCAAGGAGGGAAACAGGAAATTGGCAGTGCAAGGTGGCAAATGCCATAAAGTTCAAGGTGCTGGGGCCTCAGAATGGAAGCAGTTCTACCTCTCAGGGGGCTTTCAAGGGAGCCTTCCAGAAGAACTGATCTGTGGGGTGTGAGGTGCATGAGACATTGCCAGCCACAAACATGCAGAGAGGATGTGTGTCCCTGGAGCCTAATACCCTTACCGGGGCAGTGTGGACCCGAAGCCTGGGCCTGGGGACTAGACTGGCCCTCTACTAGCCGTGGGACCTTGGGAAAGTTATGGAACCCTTCTGAGCCTCAATGTCTTCACCTGTGATATGAAAAGAATATGAATTCACCTCCCAGGGTCTGCTTGAGGATTCAGCCAGACAAACCCTTGGAAGGTGGCGGGCAAGCAGATGTCTGCTGGAGCCGCGTGTTGGGTGGGGACTTGGAAGAGAAGGTGGGTGGAGGGTGGGCAGTTCGCTTTGATGGGTGGAGGGTGGGCAGTTTGCTTTGATGGGTGGAGGGTGGGCAGTTTGCTTTGGTGGGTGGAGGGTGGGCAGTTTGCTTTGGTGGGTGGAGGGTGGGCAGTTTGCTTTGGAGGCAGTTTTATACAATTCCAGTATCACAATTCAAGAAATGTTCAGAAAGGGAGTGACTTGCCCATGGTCACCCAGCAGGTCTGTGGCACAGACAGATCAATTCCTCCTGAGCTTGGTGGACCAATGAGTATCACACAGGCAAATGGGGCATACCCCTCTCTTCATGCATCATTGTCCTGCTGCAGGGCAGGGCAGGGGATGAAGAGCCACAGATTGGCTGGACATCGCACTTGCCTTTCGACAGGGCTGGGGTGGGCTCTCTGCTGACCGGTGAGGCCAGTCCGTTTTGCCTCTGCCGTGTCAGGCGGGAGCCTATCCCTAATTGGCTTCTACCTCTTAACACAGCTGATTTCAGGCCTTCCTTGGTGGGTCATGGGGAAAGGGATCCCCATTAACCAATTAGCTCCTTTCCCGGCGCATCCAGCCATCAGTCCTCTTCCAGGGG
Organism: Mandrillus leucophaeus; assembly: GCF_000951045.1. NCBI lineage: Eukaryota > Metazoa > Chordata > Mammalia > Primates > Cercopithecidae > Mandrillus > Mandrillus leucophaeus. Next base: position 1,160,939 of record NW_012104031.1, read on the forward strand.
TAGGGGGTAGCCCCATGCTGCAGCTGAGGCCCAGTTCTGGCCCCCTGGGAGTGAGGGCAGCTGCTAAGCAGCTCTCAGAATGAGGTAGGAGGCAGGGCTCCCAGAAATGGCCCGGTGCAGGCATCCCTTGTGCCATTCTCCCTCACTGCCGCCCCAGGCCTCAGAGGCGGAGGCGGCGGGAGGTGACGGCATCATCTCGGCTGGAGAGCCCAGCTTAATCCCAAGTTAATGATGGTGGTGTAGGGTAGGAACCCTGCCCCAGCTGGCACTGCTGGGAGGGGGGGCAAAGGAGGGGCTGGGAGGCAGCCGGGCTGCTGGGAACCACCTCGTACAATAGCAGCTTCCAGGAACTCTGGGTGATGGCGTGGCTGAGTGGGCTTGGGTCACGTTGATACATTCAGACTCTTTCTTCCTGAGAAACCTTTCTCCTCTGCTCTCAGCCGTCCACTCACCCAAATATTCACATACACGCCCCTCTGCATCTCTCACCTCCACACATTTTCTTATATGCACACTCATATCATACATAAATTCGTATATATGCACCTCCCTAAGCTGCTCAAATGGCCAGATACACACATTTACACACACATCCATTTCCCCCCGACACACAGCTATAGATGGCCATGGAGACTTTTATATATAATCCATGAATTCATAATAATAAAAATAATAATAAAAATAATAATAAAAATAGGTGCTATCGATGGAGTGCTTACTATTTATCCCATACCATGCTCCATATTTCCTTCTCATAACCTCTTTACAAGATAGGTATTGCCATTTTCTTATTTTCCTGATGTGGAAGCTGTGAGTTAGAAAGCTTTAATAACTTGCTCCAGATCCCACAGCTTGAAGGAGCAGATCTGGGGGTTTGGACCTTGGCCAGGCTGACCCCACCACCAGCATTCTTAACCCCAGTGTCCCTGACTCTTGACCTCTGTTTCCCATCAGAACCACCAGAGGCCCTGCTCCATCTCACAGATAAGGAGTCAGAATCTTTCGGAGTGAGGCTTGGGAGTCCAAGTCTTAGAAAATGCCCCTGGGCATTCTGCAGGGAGGCTGGGGTATGAGAGCTGGTCACACTGTGCTGTGAGACTTTCTGGACACATTCATTATCCCCAGCATAGCACCACCTCCATGCAGACACCTCACTCATACCTCCAGCCTCTCAGCCATCCATATCCACAGACACCCTCACACACCCACACTTACCTCTTCAGCTACATACACACCCACCCACACATGAGCCTTCCCGTGTGTGTGCTTACACATGCACACACAAAAACACACTCTCTGCCTGTAATCCCAGCACTTTGAGAGGTGGAGGTGGGAGGATCACCTGAGGTCGAGAGTTCGAGACCAGCCTGGCCAACATGGTGAAACCCCATCTCTACTAAAAATACAAAAATTAGCCAGTGTGGTGGCGGGTGTCTGTAATCCCAGCTACTCGGGAGGCTGAGGCAGGAGAACCACTTGAACCCAGGAGTCAGAGGTTGCAGTGAGCCGAGATCACACCACTGCACTCCAGCCTGGGTGACAGAGTGAGACTCCATCTCAAAAACAAAACCCCAAACAACAACAACAACAACAACAACACACACTCTCCCAGGCAAGGCCAGCCCTTCCTTATTCTTGTTCCGCATCCTCTCTGATTCTTTTCTGATGCCCTGTCATAGTAACTGTTCCCCCAAACACAGGCATCAGAAACCTTGCAGAGGAAGGGAGTTAGAGAGATGAGAAGGTGGAGGGGGATCCTTGATACTCCTCCTTGCACTGGAGTGCCAGGAATCCACAGCTATATCCCGAGGACAGGGCAGCAAGAAAAGCCCAGAGCTGAGGCACCTTCCCAGGAGGGGTAGCGGCCAGCGATGGGATTTGCCACTCCTGTCTCTCTCTGGAGCTCTGGGAGGTGGCAAAACAGATCCCAGCCCCTTGGCCATTGGCTTTGTGTGTCTCTGGGTCTGAGGACCTTGGAGGCTGTCCGTACCCCTTTCCTTAGATGGTGTGGATCCAGCACTGAGGCGTCCCTGAGGGAGGGGATGCTAGAAGCCCAGATGCCTCCCCTCTGCTCCTTCTGGGGTTGGCATCTCCTGCTCTGTGCAGTTGAGGCTCCCCATCCCTGTAGCTCTTCCCAGTCTGGTGGACCCTGGGACAGGTAGCGAGGCCTGGGGGGCTAGGTGGCTCCCCCCACACTCTGAGTCAGCCCTGTTTCCCAGCAGCCTCACTGACTGAGCCGCAGGACTGGGAAGCAGTGAGGACAGAATGAGAACATCTGAAAGTATGCCAGTGGAGTCCTTCCCTGGTGAGACAAAGGAACTGAAATGCACAGGCTGTAGCCTTCCAGGGGGTGTGGGGTGGGGGAGGTGGAGTCTGAGGTGCTTAGAACTCCAGGACCATGGAGACTCCCACGGGGATGTTTAAGGAGAAAAGAAGCATCTATTGATCTGGGCTGAGGGTCAGGGTAGAGGCCAAGCAGTGGGTCCAGCAGACCCCTTAGAGCAGGAAGTGGCTGGGGACCTCCCTCTTGCCCTAGGACAGACCAGCTGCCCGGCTCCTCAGGCCTGACATGCTCGCCAGAGTCCAGCTGGCCTGTGACTCTCAGCCTGCCCTCTTCACCCTCTCCTTCCCCTCCTGCCAGTGTCCCTCTGCCTCTCCTCCAAGCTGGGAGCTCCCATGGGAGGAGAACCTGAGCTCCCTCCTCTGCCACATCTCTTTCCAGATCCTGTTCTATACTTGATCAATTTGCTAGGATGCAGCATTGCCTTAATAAACCCTTCCAGCGTTTACTGGGATTGACCGCCGTCTGCTCATATCAGGGGACTACAGAGCCCTGTCTGGGAGAACGTCCTGCAGTGATGGAAATGTTCTGTGCTCTGTGCTATCCAATACGGCTACTGAACATTCGAATGTGGCTAGTGCACCTGAGGAAATTATTTTTAAAATGGAATTGAATCTGAGTTGTAGTAGTCCCATGTGACTATTACCTTCCATATTGGACAGTGCAGCCTTTGAGGCTGCAACTCCGGGTGATATTATGGAGATCTGGGCATGCCATCGTCTTGCTATGTGACCCAGGGCAAGCCACTCACCCTCTCTGGGTCATTCTTCCTTCATCTATAACACGGCAAAGACATATTCCCTTTCCTTCTAAACTCAAAGGAAAGGTAAGATCTACAAATGGGAAACTTTAGCAAGGAAATGGCCTCAGAAATCTAGCTGCTCCTACAATGCAGTCAATGATTTCTGTAATTGTCACCCAAATCATAGCAAGGATATAATGCTATAATCATGCCTGCTAGGCTTCAAAGCCCAGATGAGCCCTCTTACCTGAAGAGGAGACAAGGGCCACAGCAGCTACCAGCAGCAGGTGTGGCTTCCTCCTGGTGGCTGTCCCCATGGTGGATGTCCGGGCAGAGGTGGGGATCGGAGGAGAAGGGCCTCAGCTGAGCTTGGGGACAGCCCAGCTGGAGGCTGAGAAGGACCTGAGGAGGCAGACAGACAGGAGGGCTCTGAGCTGAGGAGCGCCCCTCCCAGCTCCAGACACATCTGGGTCTCTAAAGCTTTTACCTCCGCCTGGGGAGCTGCCGGAATTGCCCAAGCACTAATTCTCCCCAGTGTCCCAGAGGAAGGGGCTTGGCTATTACCAAGAAGCTCTTCCTGGGGCTGAGTGCCTCCTACTGGTCCCCTGGGAGTCTGGCTCAGCCCTATACCCCCACCCGCCCCCACTCCAGCCAGCGGGGTGCCGCTTAAGAAGTGAAAGCAGAGATTAATTGGGAGGTAAGAACCCACCTGCCCTCTCGCCCGCCCGTCAGCTCTTGAGGCGAGGTTGGAAGAGAACAGGACCCTTGCCTGGGTTGGAAGTCACTGACGTCTTTCTCTGGCAGGCGGGCTTGGGGCCGACTTTCCCCCTGCCTCTTCCCCTCAGTTGTCTGGGTGGGGGCTAATAAACCCCTCTGGGAGCTGCCTTAAGTCTCCCGGTCTTGTTTTCCTAGCAGTGAGGAGGGGTCTCACTGATTTGTCCACACCCTCTTACCAGCGGAGTCATGACCTTGGCCCCATTAGCAATGCCCCCAACCAGATGGGTGAAGGGGCCCAGCAGGCTTTCTGGGTCAAAAGAGTTAACGCAGCTCCCAGAGGAGCCTCCCTCTTTCACAGAGATGAGCTGAGGCTTGGTTCAATCCTTGAGTTCTGGAGAAGAACCTGTTCCCTGTAGCTGCTGAGAGCAAGTCAGACACCTGTCCCATCAGTCTGAGAGATGGGGCCTCCTCTTGGGAGGTGAGGGCAGGGGCAGAGCCAGCCTCCCCATTCACTCCCAGTCCCTGGGAGGACTTTCCTAGTTCAGAGGGGAGTGTGGAATGTCAGGGGCCTGCTTTCCAGTTACTGGTTATCAGAGTGAACCTGGGTCACTGGGCTCAGAGCCTCCACAGGGATCAGCGAGCCCGGCTGCAGATTCTGCTGCTCTGCTCTGCCTGCCCTCTTTGCAGAAAACTAAGAGCAGCAGGAGGGGGTCAGGACTTGGGGAGAGAGCCTGGCTGGGGGCCCTTTTGCAAACTGCCGACAAGACCCCTCCCATCTCTGGATCTCAGTGTTCCGCCTCTGGTGATGCCCCCAGAATGCAGAGTGGCCAAGGGCCTGGGAATGCTGTCCCCTGGATGGGGACCCGGGTGGAGAAGGAAGGCTGCAGAGGACCTAAGATTGCTCCTTGGGCCTGTGCGGGGGCTGAAGGCCAGTGCAAGCTCAGGGTCTGCCCTGTCTCACATCACACTCTAGTCCCTCAGGAAGAGAGCTCCCGAACCCCTTTAACCCTCCACAGCTGATCACCCCACAACCATTTCCTGCCTCTTTCACAGCCACAGCTGGCACCCAAAGGAGCCTGGGGGAAGAGAAGGGAGAGGTGGCCCCAGGGCCTGTCAGGAAGGATATGGGCAAGGAAGCCAAGAAGCTGGGTGTTTTGCAGAGGGCAGGGCGTTGGAGCAGATGGCACTCTCTCCTCCACCCCGACTGCAGCCTCATATCCACTTCCCATTGACAGGCAGGGTGCCCAGGTGCCAATTCTCCCTGAATACCTGTTCCTCCCTGTCCTTGCCACTCTCAGTTCCAGACTTGAACTGAAGACATTCTGCACTTACAACCCCTCTGACATTCCCCCAGCCCATCTATCTCCATTCTCCCATAACGCCCTTCCTGGGCAAGGCAGTCTCTCCTGCAAGGCCCTGTCCATGTCTCACCCCTGCCAGGAAGTGCCTAAGATGCCCCTGTCTGCACAAAGAATTCAGTTCACTCTGTTCTTGACTACACCTTTGGTACCCTGCCTGTGGACCTGTGTCCGTCTCCATTAGAAGGTTCTCAGCTGCCCAGGGGAGTGATTGTGTTGTGTTCATTTTGGTATTACCTACGCCTAGCAAAGTACCTGGCACATCATAGTTGTTACTTGTATGTTGCATTTAACTGGTCAAGGACAACTGTGATTATATGCCTCCAGGAGCCAGTGAACACATGCGTGAGCACACGTGATGGGGCTCATGCAGATGCTCCTTGACTTATGATGGGGTTACATCCCGATAAACTCACCAAAAGTTGAAAATATCGTAAGTCGAAAATTCATTTAATACACCTAATCTACTGAACATCATAGCTTAGCCTAACCCACCTTAAATGTACTCAGAAGGCCGGGCACCGTGGCTCACGCCTGTAATCCTAGCACTTTGCGAGGCTGAGACGGGTGGATCACCTGAGGTCAGGAGTTCGACATCAGCCTGGCCAACATGGTGAAACCCCATCTCTACTAAAAATACAAAAATTAGCTGGGCATGGTGGCAGATCCCTGTAATCCCAGCTACTCGGGAGGCTGAGGCATGAGACTCGCTCGAACTCGGGAGGCGGAGGTTGCAGTGAGCCATTGCACTGCAGCCTGGGCCACAAGAGCAAAACTCCATCTCAAAAAAAAGAAAAAAAATGTACTCAGAACACTTACTTTCCCCTGCAGTTGGACAAAGTCACCAAATACAAAGCCTATTTTACAATAGCGTGTTAAGTATCTCATGTAATGTATTGAATACTGTACTAAAAGTGAAAAACAGAACAGTTGTTGGATACTTGAAGTATGATTTCCATTGAATGTGTATTGCTTTTGCACCATCGTAAATTTGAAAAATTGTAAGTCAAGTCACTATAAGTCAGGGACAGTCTGTATATACTTGACAGGGCTGACAGGTCCTCTGTGCTTTCTGGGGGCAACCCCAAGGCAAACTCTCCCTTTCTCTTTCTCTCTCTCTCTCTGTCTCTCTCTCTCTCTCTCTCTCTCTCTCTCTCTCACACACACACACACACACACACACACACACACACACACACTCAGAGCTCTAGGGTCAGCGCGGTATCTGGTCAGGGGAAATCACAGACATATGTCCCTGGATGCTATACAAATGCAGGGAGTCATCCTCAGAATAGAGAGGTGTTGGGACCTTCCAGGATTTGAATCTGATGAACAGGAGTTGTTAATATTGACTTCATCTCTGAACAGCTTCGTGAGCTTGGACAGGTTAATGCCCCTTGTGAAGACTCAGTTTTCTCATCTGCAAAGTGGAGATCATCACATGCACTTTACAGAGTTCTTTGGAGGGTTCCATGAGGTGCTAGAGTGCCTTGCAGTGGTTTTCAAACTGCTCTGAAGTCTTGGAGCTGTTTGCACCTGTCTCAGGGTCACCATGGGAGACTAGGGAGAGAGCATGGGGCTCCAGACTCTTTCCCCGCAGCCAGAGCAGCTCCACTTGTGTCTGCTTTATATACAGGATTTTCCTATGAAGTTCCCTTTAAACAAAGGACTTCATGGCTCCAAAAAGTTGGAAAATCACCCCGTTGGCAGTGGTGTGCTGAGTCCTGATGCCTGGCACGGAGAAGGTGCTCAATCATCGTTTACTCCCTGCTCTGTGCCAGCCTGCCAGGCCCGGGAGCTCACTGGGGGCAGGGTGCCGGCCTGGGGAGGAGCCTGGGCTCCAGGCACTTGTACTGAATGTGCCAGAGCAAGGCAGAGACAGACAACCAGGGGCTAGAGACTCCGGGATAGCCTCTGGGCAGATTCCTACCTGGAGTCCCTAGCTCCCACAGCAGTGCTGGGGAGAGCTGGGTGTGTGTGCGTGTTTATGTCCCAGTGTGCATGGATATAATGCTTGTGGGTATCTATCTGTTGTGTCTATATGTCTCTGTGTATATGTGTGATCTGAGTTTTGTGTCTGCATGTATGCATGTGTCTGTGTATGATGATGTCTGGTCTTTGTGTGTGTGTGTGTGTGTGTGTGTGTGTGTGTGTGTGTGTGTCTCGGGTGTGAGGACTCAGCCCCTTGCCTTGTTTCCCTGCAACCCACCAGGAGGTTTGCATCATAGATTCTTCGCCTCCACCTCCAGTAGTCAGGATTGTCTGTTATCTCTATTACCATAAGTAATTACCGTGGGTAATCACGAATAATCCAGCCCAAGGATTCTGGGTACCCTCCAGGGATCAAGATGTACAGCCTTAGAGGAGACTGCGGGGGAGGGGCCGGGATCCAGGAGCACCAGGGCTTGCCCTCGGGGAGCGCCGGAGACCCATCAGCCTGATCAGATGTATATTGAGCTCCATTGTGTGCCACAGCCTTGGGTGAAAACACACACACACACGCAGAGTCTGGACTAAAGGTTGGAGCTCGTTGCCTCCCTAAAGGTGAGGCAGTTGGCATCCGGTCCTGCCCTGCATTCATTTCCATCACAGTATTTACTGACTATGTGCCAGGCATTGTGCTAAGCACAGGGAGACAGTAATAAAGTTACTGCCTCTACAGAGCTCCCTGACCACCTGAGTGCAGCCTAGGATGTGCTCATGAGTTCACCGATCAGTCATCTCCCCATACCATCTGCCCTATTATGCGTTCTAGAATGCCCAGGATGGAGGAGGCCTTGTCGTCAGGAGCAAGGCTGGAGTGGAGCTATGCCAGGCCCAGAGCTGGCCCTGCGAGCCCTAAGCCAGCCAAGTCTCGCCCAGGCCAGCTGCCCTGGTGCAGGGGTGCAGGCGCAGACTGGCACAGGCGAGCACAGGCTGTCATTAGCAGGGGCTGGTCCTGCGAGGCACCAGCACATGGGGGAGTGGACTGCTGGGGGGTTCAGGGCACCAGGGGGAGCTGGCTGAATTGTCGGGCCCAGGAAACAAAGGGCCTGGGGGACAGCTGGGGGACAGAAGGCTGTGAGTGGGGCTCCAACACACGACAGGGTTTTCTGGGGTAAGGCCCCCTGCACGGAGCCAGTCAGAAAATAAAAGGTACACCCTCCACCCCAGAGTGCTGCCTATTGGGACGCCCAGCTCCTGGTCCTGAATTTCTCTCCTCTTCTCCCCAGTAATGGAGATTGGAGAGCAATGAGAGATTTGGCAACTTCCGATGGATGGTGGTAGGAAAGGAGAGTTTGGAGCCCAGCTGTGGGCAGAGACTAAGTGATTTATTATCAGCCTACAAGGTACTCGAGGAGCCCTTCAGGTCCCCGCTTGACCTCTATCCTATAAAACAGCACACTGGTTAACAGGGCAGGCTATTGGGTCAACCTGCCTGGTGCTGTCTAGCTAGCATACCCCTAATACAACCAACTAGTATAATCCTGGTTATCACAGTCATTTCTTAACCAGTCCCAGCCTCACTCTCCCATCTGCAAGAGTGGGATGAGAAGGGTAGGACCTGCTTCATGGGACTGCTGTGAGGTCAGCACCATCACAGGCTCATAGTGAGTGCTCAGGAAAGATCAGATCTTAAAACTGAGAAATCTCGGGCCGGGCGCGGTGGCTCAAGCCTGTAATCCTAGCACTTTGGGAGGCCGAGACGGGCGGATCACGAGGTCGGGAGATCGAGACCATCCTGGCTAACACGGTGAAACCCCGTCTCTACTAAAAAAATACAAAAAACTAGC
>NW_012104031.1:1170131-1174580 GCF_000951045.1 Mandrillus leucophaeus
AAAAAAAAAAACTGAGAAATCTCACAGCCCTGTGTCCACAGCCACTGTAACTGTCTGGCTTACTTCTATACAGTCACAACATCCAGGTGGCACTCATATGTATTTAGGAGACTGACAAACCCACAATCTCCTGGACAGGTGCCTCCCTCCTCTTACACCCCACAGGTGCAACGGTCATAGGTAAGCACTAGCACACCACCCCAGACTAGGGCACAAGGACACAGCCCCCATGACAGAGTTATACCTGGTACAATGTGCTCAGGGGCTCACGCGGCCAGGACAGGTACTCCTTCTCAACCGCCCTCACCTCCTGCCTGGTGGGATCTAAGATCAGTACCCTTTCCTTTGCCTAAGACAAGAATTGCCCAGGAGGCAAGCACCATCATCCTCCAGGAAGGTCTGAACCATCCCCATGTCCCTCTGGTCAGTACAGGGCCCTGCGGTGGCATGGGTGGGGGCCGCTAGGATCTCAGCGTGCCAGGCCAGGCAGCAGCTGGAAGGTGCGGGGTGAAGGATTGTGATTGAGGGGTCTCTGTGGTACCCTGAGCTGCAGACATCCTTAGGGGAGATATGCAGCCCTGTCCTTCCTTAGCCCCCTCTGTGTGCTGCTCAGCTCTGTCTGCAGGCTCTTTGTGACTGCAGCTGCTTCCCTGAGGCCCAGCCCTCGTGCTGACGTGCCCTCTGGGGACAGCTGTGGCTCCCAGGCTCATGGGTTTGTTTGAGCTTCTAGCATTGGGCAGGGGGGAGTCTGGCCCTTGATCTGAGCCTAGAGTCTTTGCCCCTGCAGGAGAGACCTACTCTAACAAAGAGACCCTATGAAGTAGGGAGTGGACAGGAGAGGAGAGGCTTCCGTCCTCCTGGGAAGCTCAGGATCAGGAGCCAGCCACCCCCAGACCATAGGTGTTCCTACTTGCCTGCCCTGCTCTGTGTGTGGTGTAAAGCAGTGAATGAGCACTTTAGAAGGATCCCTTTTTGAGATGCCAGGCATAAGAACAATGGTTTCAACTTGTTTCTGAAGAAGCAAATCAGGAAGAAAATTTCCTCCTGCATTAGCAGAGCAATTTCTGCATGTCCCCGCAACTCTGCTGCAAGGAGGCTCCCCCCAGTTCCTAGACAGCTTCCTCCAAAGTGGTTCAGCACTTAAGCCTGATGGAAGTGGGGTCCAAACTGCTCCTCCTCTCAAGCTAGTTTCCTTTGGATTTGGGGTCCAGATTAGCTTCACCTCTTGGGCAGCACTGCAGGAAGGCTGCCCTCCAGCCAGGCACAGGGTGGGAGAACCCCTTGGTCCTTGAGGGTGGCAGGCACTGAGAAGATGTGGGTTTGGGCTGGAGGAAACCCAGCAGGTTTGACTAAATGGGTGTGTGTGAGAGGCTGGCGTTGACTTCCCCATCTAAGTAGGGAACTTAATGGCTCATTGGGTAAGAAGGATGCTGAGATGTGTTTGGGCCTGAATGTGTCCTGGGATGGAAGGTGTTCGGGTTTCGGGTGAGAACATTACGCACCTTGCTTTTGTTTGCATCCTCTTTGGTAAACAAAGAAACATGGGCTAATCTTGTAGCAAGGAATCATCAAACTGAAGAAAGCACTTACTCCAGGATGATTACCATCAGGACACAGAGCCCACAGAAACTCCCATAAACGTTCCAGGTTAGCAACAGCCTCTGGGGGGTTGGTCTAGATTGGGGTTGTGGTCCTGAGGGATGAAGGGGTGGCCAGCATGCATGAGGAAATGAAAAGGATGTCTGCCTTCTTATGGATTCCTGAGTCACATCCACCTTTTACCATTTGAACCAGGATTACTGGAAGTTGGAAGAAACTTACAGGGTCAACCAGCCCAACCTTTGCCTCTAGGCAGGACTCTCTAACCTTGGACCAGACCCCAGTTCTCCACACCATCCTTAGAGTCATCTGAAAGAAGACTGCCCCACCTCTTCATGGCTCACCCTTCTAGCCACGAAGTATCTCCTGCAGTCTAACTTAAGTCCCTCTGGCTTCCCTGGCATTTTCTTTGCTGTGGTTCTTCCTCCCCTGCGTATCAACCACCTCTTCTCCAACCCCCTGGTTCTGCCCTAGGAATCCCTCCAAAAATACAAATACCACCCACACTCAGGCTTAGAGATTGTCTTTGAAATACGCTTTCTCACCAACGTTTGGCTCGAGGAGGGTTCTGAAGAGGGGACTACGCATCCTCCAAACCACCCCAAACGCATTGCTTCCCTGGTGGCTTTAGAGGCAGAAAGGATGCCTTGGGGTCCTCTGTCTATGTACATGCTCCTAAGGCGTAAGTTTGGTCAGCCAGAGACGAGATGTGCAGCCACCCCGTTGAGCACAATTCCTTGGAGGTCCATCCCACATGTGCCTCTATTTGAACAACTGCTGGCAGAGAAGGTGCTGGAATGGAGTTGCATAAGGAGTGAAATCTGGCAGGGGAAATGGTGGGCGGGGGGGAGGCCTAGGGCCGAAGCCGGTGGAGTACATGCGACCAGAGAAGGGAGTGCGAGGAAAGAAGGAGTAGAGGAAGGAAGGAGAGTAAGAGAGAGAGAGCCGGGAATGAGAGCAGGCTCCCGGAGTCTGGGGCACTCATCTCCATGAGCAGTGTGCCTCTGCTTCCCTCACTGCTCATGGTGTCAGCACCGCGATCTCTGCACCCGTGAGGCAGGTGGACCTTGGGTGACTTTGACATCATTGGCTCAGGGGCCCTTTCCTGTCTGTCTCACCTCCTGCCTCCCTCTTACTGGCTGAGGACTCCCACAGGCGATTAGGAAGGACTTCGACCTTGTGGCAAAAGCCCTGTCTGTGGTTCTGCAGCTTGGCTAGAAAGGGGTTAACTGGTGGGCACCCTGGGGAGGGGCTTGGATGCTGCTGTCTTTAAGGGGAGAGCTCCCTTCTCCCAAGGCCAGGAGTGAGGGCACCTGTTGTGACCTCCAGGCCATCTCCCTGCCCCACCCCCGGGAGGTGCTGTCACAGCAGCCTCTCCCACAGGTGGCCCACCTTTTGCTGCACTCGATCTCCAGTCGCTCATTCGGCCCCTCTGAGCGGGACCAGGAGGTAGAGAGACTTGGAGCCTAAGTGAGCTGAGGGGTCTTTGGCCAGAGAGTTGGAAGAGGAGGCTGAAACTGTTGCCCAGACGAGACCAGAACATCACCTGTGCACTGGGTTTCTTGGGCTGTTCCTCCTCCCACCTCTTTCTGAGCAGAGGGAAAAGATGCTGAAACCCACCTTTCTCCAGGGCTGGGGCCATGGCATGCACAACCCCATTCCCTCCTGATCTCACTGGATCCCCCCACCCCTAGGACACAGGCTCAGCCCCCAGTGGTCTGGGGCTAGAGGGTGCCCGACTCCGTCTCCAAGTAGCAGCAGGACTCTCCCCTTCCGTAGGCACTGCCTCCTCCACATCCCGCTGCTTCCCAGACCTGAGAGACCCTCTTGGAGAAGGTGACAGGATTCAGCTCCGGACACGTACCGGCTGGGGCTGCCCCCCACCTTTAGCCCATTACGTAAGCCCCATGGTGCTGGGCAGAAGGACTTCCCTCTCTTTCCAGAACCCCCCAGCTCTGCCCCCTCCCCTCCCCACACCACTCTGGCCCCAGCCCCTTTCCTTACTGGAAAGCCAAACTTTGTGCAAATCCTTCCCTCCCACCAGTGAGGACAGATGGGAGGGATTTGAGGAGAAGCTAAGGTTGGGAGGGGGAAGGGAAGGAAAGGAATTTCAGCCTGGTGGCCCCAGCCTCTCGCCTTTTGGGATGTGACTGGCCTCAGGACTCGCCTCCCCGAGTCCCAGTTCCTGGACAGGCCTTTGCCCAAACTTGTGCTCCACTCTCCCCTCTCTCTTCCACAGCCTCCCCCTTCCTCCAACTGAAGCAAGACTTTGCAAAGAGGTCACCCTGCAGAGGTAGACCCTGGGTAACCTCAAATCTGAGGACTCCGGCTCAATTCCATGCAGGGACTTCTGGGACAGGCCAGGGCCCAGGGCCTGGCCGTATGGACTGGTCGTGTCCTGGACCGGGTGCCCAGGGCCGGCCCAGGAGAAACTGCCCTCTCCACAGGCAGCTGCCACTGCCCGCTGGCCAACTCGAATTCCTGGACATCCTCCTGGGGGCCAGCTTTTCCGCCAAGCTCGGCCTGATAGAGCCCTGCGGGATGCCGCCCACGTAGACAGGGCGGAGGGGAGCCCCAGCACCCACCCTGAGGTAGACAGGGGCTGAGGGGAGAAGTCAGAATGGCCCCAACCTGCTAGCGTTCCTGTCCCTGTTCCCTCCCAAGTTACAAGGGGGATATTTACAGGAACTGAGCCGGGAGCCCTGGCCCATGACAACGCGCGGGGAAGCCCCTGGGTTGGAGAAGACAAAAGCTTTTGGCACCTACCTGGGGCGAGAGAAGGGTGTTGGCTGGGGCAGGTGGACGCTGCCCGAGTCGGTGAGCCAGGGCCGGCCGGGCCGCCAGCCCCTG
>NW_012104031.1:1174930-1178684 GCF_000951045.1 Mandrillus leucophaeus
CCCCCCTTCCGTCCCCACCCTCCTGGCTTTACCTCATTTGCTGTCATTTAAGGACCAGGGAGCGAGCCCAGCGCGCGTCTTCCATAATGCATGGGCGGCTCTTGGACAGGCCTCGGGGCGCTGTCTGGCCCGCCTGTCCTCCCGATCCTGCCCAGCCACACTTCTAGTGCCCAGGGCCGAAGGGGCAGGAGAGGGGCGGGGTGAGGAGGGAAAAGAAAGTGGCTCTTACTCCTCAAATCCTGGAGACCCATGGAGCCAAACCTCCTTGTTTCCCCAGAAATCCTCTATCAGAGGAACAGATCCAAACCAGAAACCCCAGCTTGCTCTGTGGGGCAAGTGGGAGGGAGGGGCTGTCTCTGTTTCCCGGTCCACCCCATGTTCCTCTTTATTGTTTCCCTTCTTCAAAAGTAGTTTGAGCTTTTTGTCAAAATATCTAAATGTTAGAGGACATTTAAAAATACATAGTGAAAGTCCCTCAACCGCTGCTCTTAATACATTTAAGCACATGCCCCCAGGTTTATGATTTTCATGTATACAATTACATGGGTTATTAGGGTTATTTCACACAAAAGTGATGACATAAAACAGTAGGACTGGCAAAACACTTTTCACTGTGTAACTGATCTTGGACACTTTTGTGCATCAGTAGGTTTGGATCCAATCCCATTTTTAAGCAACCAGCAGTGCAATGTCATGAAAAATTCCCTGGATTAGGGGTCTGGGTGTCTGAAGTATTCTCTGGGCTCTGCAACCAACTGGCTGTGTGTGTTTGGCTGAGTGCCCTGCCCTCTCTGAGCCTCACTGGTACCTGAAGGGATTAAAAATAGAAACAGTCCCGCCAGCTCTGAGATTCTAAGTGCTCACCCTTGTCAGCGATGCATTTCTCCTGCCCTGCTCCTGTCACGTGAGGGAGTGCCCAGGAAGGCTGTGGCCCGGAGGCGGAGGGACCAGCCATCTGCAGCACCAGTCGGCCCTGTCAGGCTGTCACTGTTGTCTCACCCCCCTCTGATCTGCCTGCTGTCCAGCTTGCACAGGCAAGATCGGTGAGCAGTCCAGCTGCTGCAACAGCTGGCAGGGCCAGGCCAGCCTCCCAGTTTTAAATGGCTATACCTGTCAAGCCTGGATCATGGCTCCATGTCTCCCTGAGTGGAGAAGGTCCTGGGGACCTGGGCCAGAATGAGAGGATCTGGAAAAGGAGAAGGAGTCGGGGAGGTTCTGCTGCTCAGCCCCCAAGGCTGGAATGCCTGCCCAGTCCCCACAAACGCTCCCCTCCCTTCCTTCTGAGCCCCTCCAAAGGTCTTGCCCAACTTAAGAGACAGTCTTCTTTGTTCCTGATGGGGAGGACTTGAATTTTGCTAATGATGTTTCTTAAATAACGTTGAATGTTATGTAGATAGACACATCAACCCCTTGCCAGGATATCTTTCCCTTCCTGCCCCTGCCCACACTGTCCTTGCCTGTCTGTATGTCTGAGGGCTGGTACATTGGCTCTGAGCTCCTGAGGTGAACCTTGCTCTTTGACACCACTCAAGTTCGCCTGGGCTCCAAAGAGAGGCTCTGCAAGTTCTCTTCCAGCAGAAACCGGCAGGAACAGATCCTTGCCAAGAAAAGGATGCTATGTCTGCTGCAGGGGACTGACGGGCCAGGAAATTGGCTGGCCCAGGAACCAACTGTCTGAAAATGCTTACAAGGATTGCTCTAGACGGAGACAGCTGTCTTTGTGACTCTATTTTAGGACAGCTGCTACCCTGTGGTAGGAGCTGGCTCTCTGGGGAGGGTCATTAGCACAGGTAACTTGGGTCTCAAAGACTCAGATCTCAATGCAACCAGCATGCTCCATGTGGACGCTGGCAGACACAATAAGTGAAAACAAGAACATTTGCCAAGCCTAGACTTGGATGGGGAGACAGTTCCCAAAGTCTCATCTTCTCACTTGTCTGAAGCTCTCGGTGAAGTCTGGTATGAATGAGCCTGGGGGGATTAGGGGGATCTGCACCACCAGGCCTTGAGGTGCTCCTGTTCCTGAGGAGAGAGTGAGGTGGGCATTTGGGGATGCAGGCTGAGGTTTGCTCGTGGGGCCCATTAGCTTGATAATAACAGAAATAATATCTGTTTTGAATGCCTCCCATATGCCAGGAGCTGTGCTAAATGCGTTATCTGAATTACTCGCCCAAGAGGTCCATGTTCTTATTATACTCATTTTTCAGATGCTGCTCAGTAAGAGTAAGGAACTTACTCAAAGGAAACAGTAAACGAGTGGAAGCCTGGGCAATGTGGCGAAACCCCATCTCAACAAAAAACACACAAAAAGTAGCCAGTGTGGTGGCACACACCTATAGTCCCAGCTACCTAGGAGGCTGAGATAGGAAGATCACCTGAGCCTGGGAGGGTGAGCCTGCAGTGAACTGTGATCGTGCCACTGCACTCCAGCCTAGATGACAAAGTGAGGGCTGGGATCGGCCTCCAGCATCCTGGCTTAGCCACCATGCTGTGGACTCCAGCTACCTACTGTCTGTTCTTTTGAGGTGGGCAAAATAGGGGGCAGAACAGTTTCTTCTTCTTTGATGACAGCCAGAGCCTAGAATCTTCAGTGCAGCTGACCATAAGGGCCACCTCTCCTTTCTGTGGCCAATCAGTATGACTCTATGTCGTACTGGGACCCCATATCTCAAAGTTGAGTCCCCACAGACTTTTAAGGAGGGCAAGAAAGGGCCTGCTGAAGATAATCAGGTGATTAATCAAATGGCTTATAAATTTGTCTGCAAACATGTGGTGTTCCCTTGGTGGTGGTGGGTGGGGGTCAGAAGGCATTTTGAGGGCCACCCAACCCTGCCCCGACCATCTGCTTCTTCCTACTGTAGCCGCACAAGATTGATAGTAATGGAGTCCAGTGGGTCTCTCTAACCGATCAAGAAAGGACCTTTAGGCCCTGTCCCTGGGGACAAGTGGGAAGGAGATGAGACCCTGCCATGGCCCCAGGATGCTGCAGCTTTGCTGTCTCTTTCCTCACCAGTCCCCGCCTCACCTCTCCAATCCTGGCCTCTTCAGCCACCAGCATCTTTGCCCAGACCCTTTTCCCGGGAGGCCATGTATTTATGGAGCAGCTCCTCTGCCTGGAATGTAGGGATCCAAGGGCCAGGGGATGCAGTCTTCAAAGTGCCGGTGACCTTTTTGGAAGCAGTGTGACAGTGGTAACAGGACCGTCCATCCACAGCTCTGGGGAAGACTGATATGGCCGTGAGGCAAAGCTCTGCAGACAGACCCGTTTGACACCAGTCCTGCTACCGAGGAGCTGTGAGGCCATGGGCGAGCCGCATACCTCTTCACCCAGAATGTGGGGATGAAGACACACACCTCACTGAACTGATGTGAGTGCTGAATTACACGTGAAGTATCTAGCACAGCAGGTGCTCAGAAAATGCCAGGATCTCCCTTGTGGGATTTAGCCTCCCCCTCCTGTAAAACAAGGATATGAGGCAGAACAGGAAGGGCTGCAAGTAGTTGGGGTGGCTCTGGATTTGTAGTCAAGAGAACTGGACTGTGTCCCAGCTCTGTCACTCCTACCTGGATGACACTGGGCAGGTAACAGAATGACACTTAATTGCCCAGAGAATCCATTTCTTCATCAGTAAAATAGGAATGACCCTACTCCTATCTAGGATGGTAGTGAGGATATGTGAATTAAACATAATGGTTTTTAAAAGCACTTTGAATTACAAGGTGCCATATCAAATACTGATGGTCATTCCCTCAG
>NW_012104031.1:1178734-1186340 GCF_000951045.1 Mandrillus leucophaeus
ACTTGGGTCTCAAAGACTCAGATCTCAATGCAACCAGCATGCTCCATGTGGACGCTGGCAGACACAATAAGTGAAAACAAGAACATTTGCCAAGCCTAGACTTGGATGGGGAGACAGTTCCCAAAGTCTCATCTTCTCACTTGTCTGAAGCTCTCGGTGAAGTCTGGTATGAATGAGCCTGGGGGGATTAGGGGGATCTGCACCACCAGGCCTTGAGGTGCTCCTGTTCCTGAGGAGAGAGTGAGGTGGGCATTTGGGGATGCAGGCTGAGGTTTGCTCGTGGGGCCCATTAGCTTGATAATAACAGAAATAATATCTGTTTTGAATGCCTCCCATATGCCAGGAGCTGTGCTAAATGCGTTATCTGAATTACTCGCCCAAGAGGTCCATGTTCTTATTATACTCATTTTTCAGATGCTGCTCAGTAAGAGTAAGGAACTTACTCAAAGGAAACAGTAAACGAGTGGAAGCCTGGGCAATGTGGCGAAACCCCATCTCAACAAAAAACACACAAAAAGTAGCCAGTGTGGTGGCACACACCTATAGTCCCAGCTACCTAGGAGGCTGAGATAGGAAGATCACCTGAGCCTGGGAGGGTGAGCCTGCAGTGAACTGTGATCGTGCCACTGCACTCCAGCCTAGATGACAAAGTGAGGGCTGGGATCGGCCTCCAGCATCCTGGCTTAGCCACCATGCTGTGGACTCCAGCTACCTACTGTCTGTTCTTTTGAGGTGGGCAAAATAGGGGGCAGAACAGTTTCTTCTTCTTTGATGACAGCCAGAGCCTAGAATCTTCAGTGCAGCTGACCATAAGGGCCACCTCTCCTTTCTGTGGCCAATCAGTATGACTCTATGTCGTACTGGGACCCCATATCTCAAAGTTGAGTCCCCACAGACTTTTAAGGAGGGCAAGAAAGGGCCTGCTGAAGATAATCAGGTGATTAATCAAATGGCTTATAAATTTGTCTGCAAACATGTGGTGTTCCCTTGGTGGTGGTGGGTGGGGGTCAGAAGGCATTTTGAGGGCCACCCAACCCTGCCCCGACCATCTGCTTCTTCCTACTGTAGCCGCACAAGATTGATAGTAATGGAGTCCAGTGGGTCTCTCTAACCGATCAAGAAAGGACCTTTAGGCCCTGTCCCTGGGGACAAGTGGGAAGGAGATGAGACCCTGCCATGGCCCCAGGATGCTGCAGCTTTGCTGTCTCTTTCCTCACCAGTCCCCGCCTCACCTCTCCAATCCTGGCCTCTTCAGCCACCAGCATCTTTGCCCAGACCCTTTTCCCGGGAGGCCATGTATTTATGGAGCAGCTCCTCTGCCTGGAATGTAGGGATCCAAGGGCCAGGGGATGCAGTCTTCAAAGTGCCGGTGACCTTTTTGGAAGCAGTGTGACAGTGGTAACAGGACCGTCCATCCACAGCTCTGGGGAAGACTGATATGGCCGTGAGGCAAAGCTCTGCAGACAGACCCGTTTGACACCAGTCCTGCTACCGAGGAGCTGTGAGGCCATGGGCGAGCCGCATACCTCTTCACCCAGAATGTGGGGATGAAGACACACACCTCACTGAGCTGATGTGAGTGCTGAATTACACGTGAAGTATCTAGCACAGCAGGTGCTCAGAAAATGCCAGGATCTCCCTTGTGGGATTTAGCCTCCCCCTCCTGTAAAACAAGGATATGAGGCAGAACAGGAAGGGCTGCAAGTAGTTGGGGTGGCTCTGGATTTGTAGTCAAGAGAACTGGACTGTGTCCCAGCTCTGTCACTCCTACCTGGATGACACTGGGCAGGTAACAGAATGACACTTAATTGCCCAGAGAATCCATTTCTTCATCAGTAAAATAGGAATGACCCTACTCCTATCTAGGATGGTAGTGAGGATATGTGAATTAAACATAATGGTTTTTAAAAGCACTTTGAATTACAAGGTGCCATATCAAATACTGATGGTCATTCCCTCAGCTATGCAATTCAGAAAGTAGGGATTATCTCATCACTCCGTATTCTCCCAGTCCCCCACCCTCCTGCTTAGCACTGTGCCTGGTGCATAATGGAGACTCAATAGATATTTGTTGACTGGGTGAATGAATGAAAGAGAATAACTATAGTAAACATTCAGAGGATGAGGAGAGAGGGAGGTAGGATGTGGGTGAAGGTTTCAGTGGGGGTGGGTGGGTGCATCTTGAATTGAGCCTGGATGGACAGAGAGGAGGTGGGGAATATGTTTCTGGCATAGGGGCATGTGGTGTGGCAGGAGCCAAGAAGTGGGGCCTGGGAAGAGCATGATTTGTGTAATGCCTGGAGGAGCCCAGTTGACCTAGCAGCGGTGCTGGAAGGAAGATCTCAATGCCCTGTCTGCATTTGCCTTCCTAATTTCACATGCGGGCCCGGAGGGGTCTGTGGCCCGGAGGGGCCTAATTATTCTCTTTGCCATTTCAACCCGGAGCTCTTGCAGTTCCTTTTTCAGGCTTATAATAGATGATGCTAATGTCATTATTAATATTTAATAGTAATGATGCTAATAATGCCCTGCATTTATGTGGTCTCTCCAAAGAGCTCAAAGAACCCTGAGTTCTTTTTTTTATGAAACAATTTGGCTAGTGTGGAAGGTGGGAGGGCAGGAGGGCAGGGCAGTAGAGAGGGACTGAGTCACAAAGAAACCAAAGCCAGAAGGGTGAAATGATTGGGCCAAGGGCACAGAGCAGTGGGGGTGGAGCTGGGCTAGGACTGGGTCTGTGGGTTCCCTGCCTGGAGCTCTGTCCTTGACTCCCCCAGGTCATCTGGGTTTAAGGAGGATGTTCCTGGTGGGGGCATCTTTTGGACCTGGTAAGAGCCATGCCATCCAGAGGATATGAGAGAACAGTCTTGGGGGCACCTATGACCCTGGAAGTGGGCTGGGCTGAAGAACAGATAACCTTTGGCTCTGTCTGTCCTTTACTAAGCCTGCCCAGGGTGGCTAATAGGGAGCCATGGAACATGGGAGGTGGAAAGGGTAGGCAGGGACACTGGAGTCCTTTACTAGATTCTGCAGGCCGCCCTGAGCCTTAGTCCAGACCCCTATTTTCCAGGATCTCTGGGTGTCTGATGTACAACCTCTTGGAAGCAGTTTCAATCAGCCCACGTCAGTGTGGAATCTCGGGGCTGCTGTATAGCGTTACACAAGGAGCTCCTCCATGAAGAGCAATGTCAGTGGTGCCCCCAGGAAGGAGACAGTGCAGAGTGGTTGGAAGGCCTTGGAGTCAGACAGATCTTGATTCCAATTCCACCCACCTTATTGATTGGCTGTGTGACCATAGGCTTCTAAGACTCAATTTCATCGTCTGTAAAGTAGAGGAGAGGCTCTGCTTCAAAAGGCTGTGTGGATCAGCCATGGCGGTGTACACATACATGTTGGACAGTAGTGGAGGAGGGAGCGGGCATTTCAAGGTTCTGGCATCAGTGGAGGGAGTGTCCAGTGTGGGTGACGCCAGCAGTGGCGTCCTGGCTGGACATTGCCCAGATGTGACCTCAGCCTGTCTCTGCTGGCTGGTCTGTGTTGGCTCCTGCCAATTTCTCAGTCGACTTCTTTAGTCTTTCCATTGATTCTATGATTGACTTGATAGATTTCTGGTGAATTTCATTTCTGTTTACAATGGCCAAAGTCTATTTATGCTGCCTGCAACTGAGAACCTAGACTGATTCAGGACTGAAAGCTTCTAGCACAGTGTTTGACACAAAAGATGTGCTCAATAAACGATAACCAGAAATTGTTAGAAAATACAGTATTCATCCATCCTGATACCTTGTATCAGGTATTGCACCAAGTGCTGGGGATACAGAGGAGAATAAGGCACAGTGAGTACTCGTGAGGAGCTCACAGTTTAATGGTGGGACTGACGTGTACAAATAATCAGAATCCAATCCTGTGAATGCTCTAACCCAAGTTGGCACGAAGTATCATGGAGGGGCATCAGCCTTGGCCTGGGGAGGCTTGGGAGTGAGAAAACATTTTAACTGTGTCTTGAAGGAAGACTCTGAGTTTATCAGGTAGACCAGGTGTTTGTGGTACGAGCTGGAGGAGGCAGGGAAGAGATGGTGCCAGGAAGAAGCAACAGCTTGTGCAAAGGTGACGACAGCGTGGCAGATTCGAAAGGGAGTTGGTCAGCATGCCTGGTGTTGAGGGTGCAAGGAAGGGCTGAGGCTGGAGTGGTAGGCTGGGGCCAGTCCATGATGAGCATTATAAGCCCTTGGGGCCTTTATTAAGCTCAATGGGGAACTGTTGGAAGGATCTGAAGATGTAAGCAACACCTGCAAGGCTGAGACTTGTGCTTTGAAGAGTCTACTGTGGGGTGGCAGGGAGGTGGAGTGCACAGAGCAGACGCCTACCTGGAAGTGGGAAGCCTGACGAGTCAGGCATTGCAGCAGGTGGTAGATGAGGTGACAGAGACCTGGAGGGGTCCTTCGACATGGAGCTCAGACCTGTGCTGGCCAGCCACAGGTCTTCACTTGGATGTCCATGGGCCTCTCATGTCACCACAGGATATTCGAACTCCCACCTGTGATGGTCAGTTTTATGGGTCAACGTGGCAAGTCTATATATAGTACATGGTCATTTAATCAAACATGAATCTAGGTGTCGCTGTGAAGGCATTTAGTAGACATGGTTAACATCTTCAGTCAGTTGGCTTTAAGTAAGATTATTCTCAATAATGGGGGTAGTCTTCATCCAATCAGTTGAAAGGCCTAAGGAGCACAGAGGTTTCCCTGAGACACAAGCAGTTCTCCCCCAAGCCTGCAGCATCAGTTCATGCCTGAGAGTTTCCAGGCTGCTGGCTTGCCCTACAGAAAACTGACTTGCCAGCCCCCAAATTGTAAGTCAAATTCTTGAAATAAACTTCATAAGCCCAATCATAAACCCTGATTGATACACACTTTCACCCTCTCTATCTGCTCCTCCTGGGTTCCTTGCTGTCTGAGTAACTTGGGCTGCTAACAGAATACCATAGACTGGGTGGCTGAAACAATGGAATTGTATTGCTCACAGTTCTGGAGGCCGAAAAGTCCAGGATCAAGGCATCAGCAGACAGTGTCTGGTGAGGGCTCCCTTCCTGGTGTGCAGATGGCCGTCTTCTCATTGGATCATCACATGGCAGAGAGCAACAGAGCAAGCTCTCTTGTGTCTTCTTATAAGGGCACTGATCCCATTCACAGGAGCTCCACCCTCATGACCTAATTCCCTGCTAAAGGCCCTGCCTCCTAATGGCATCACATTAGGGGTTTACGTTTTAACATATTATTTTGGGGAGGACACCTGCCTCCATGAGTGGCACCCTCCAGACTTTTCCATCTTCTGTGGCTCCGATCTCTCCTCAACCGCACCCCCAAGTCCTGCCAACCACTCAGGCCTGCTGACTCTGTTGCCCCCGAAAGGCCTCTCCTATGCATCCTCTGCCTTCCCAGCCTTCCTCCCAGTCTTAGCTCTGGCCCTCCCTAGTTTTCACCTGCATTCTTATGTCTTCACGAGGCCTTTCAGTCTCACCCCTCCCATTCACTTTCCAGATCTGCAGTCAGAATGAGCTACCAAAAATGCAAATCAGATTGAGTTACTCTCCTGCTAAAAATTCTCCAGCATCTCTTGCCTCCAGGTAAGATTCCAGGCTCCTTCCCACGCCACACAGGGCTCATTGGGATAGTGTAGTTTGATCCTTCCTCAGTCTACCTTCTTCTCTTGTCTTCTCCTGACTTACTCCAGCCTGATTGACCCACTTGCCATTTCTGGAAGGGGCTGGACTCTCTCATTTCACGCTCTTTGTGCTGTTCCTTGCTTGTAATAGCACTCTTCTGTCTTATGTATACCTGGTTAAATTCCCCTGGCTCTCAAGATGTAGGCCAGCAGTCTCTCTCCAGACACGCTCTCGGCTCTTCCTGTAGATGGTAAGTGACCCTCTGTAGTGCCCTTATCCTTTCCTAGGCATCCTGCTTACTAATCTCTATGCAGATGGAGTGTCTCCACCACTGCATCTTATATCTTTGTACCCTGAGCAAAGTGTCAAAGGCCCGATATATATTTGGGGTTTTTTTCTGTTGGTTTTTTGAGACAGGGTCTGGCTGTGTTGCCCAGGCTGGAGTGCAGTGGCTCGATCTCAGCTCACTACAACCTCCGCCTCCTGGGTTCAAACCATCCTCCTACCTCAGCCTCTCAGGTAGCTGGGACTACAGGCATGCACCACCATACCTGGCTGATTATTTGTTTTTTGTAAAGAAATTTGTTTTTTGTGAAGACAGGGTTTCACCATGTTGCCCAGGCTGGTCTCAAACTCCTGCGCTCAAGCGATCCACCCATCTCAGCCTCCCAAAGTGCTGGGATTATAGGTATGAGCCACTGTACCCCGCCCACTAATACATATTTGTTAAATGAATGGATGAGTGGGTCATTCTGTTCCTCTCTGGGGGTTCACAATGGAGGTAGACAGGTCCATGTTGGGGCACAATTGGCTACTTCTGTCTCCACCCTGGGTGCCCTGGAAGCAGGAGCAGTACCAGCCTACATAGAACCAATTATCCCAAGCAGATGCAGAATTGCACCAGGGCACACAGCATGGAGAGGGGAGCATGAGCCAGGTTTCACTCTTTATTCACCGCCTCAGCCAGGTGTCATCATGCAGGGCCCATTGGAGAAACTGTCCACCAGGGTCAGAGGATGAGCCCGAGCTGGCAGAGGCTATGAGGTGGGTGCAGACCTCCCTGGGAGGTAGACTGAGGTCCAGGTCCACCTTTCTGGATCCCCAGGGTGTGTGTGGTCTGTGCTCAGAAGGGTCCCATGCTTGGTTTAATGCTCTTCTGCCGCTGTCTTGGAATTTACAATAACTTTTGAACAAGAGGCCTAGTATTCTCACTTTGCACTGGACACTGCAAGTTATGTTGCTGGTCCTGCTGAGGTCAGTGGGGTTGCCCCACTGAAAACAGTACCTGGAGTTATTGGGCCAAAGAATGATCCTCCTCCCTGTCCTAGAGGACCAGTCCTCCATTCGCAGCTTCAAACCCTGCCCTTGGCTTTCTTAGTCTCCTAGGAGCCGGTCAACAGGGCCCCAGGTGTTTCGATCCCTCTGAGATCCTGTAAGCCAGCGGCATACAGTGTGCTAAGAATGCATTTTACATTTTTAAATGGTTGAAAAAATCAGAAGATGTCGTGACACATGAAAATCATATGAAATTCAAATTTCAGTGTTCATAAATAAAGATTAATTGGAACACAGCCACGCTCATTCATTTATGTATTGTCTGTGGCTGCTTTTATGCCACACCGGCAGTTGAGTAGTTGCAACAGAGGCTGTATGAAGATATTCATTCAGCAAAGCTGAAGATATTTACTATCTGGCTCTCTACAGAAAATGTTTGCTGATCCCTGGTTTAAGCCATCCCTCTGTCACCTGCAGCCTAGGAATCAGAAACCAGGGGGATGCCAGTCACTGACACTTAGGTGTTGGGTTTCTTTTTTGCCTTAGCTCAGTGGTTGTCGACCAGGGAGCCATTTGGCAAGGTCTGGAGGCATTTGTAGTTGTCACAATAGGAGTGTGTGTGGGGTAGAAGGTGTGTTGTTGATGTCTAGTGGGTAGAGGTGAGGACGC